>NC_139711.1:34994460-35226960 GCF_964188405.1 Protomyctophum parallelum | reverse complement strand
AAAGTACGGTTACTATCAAGAGTACAATTACAGTTGGAACACTTCCACGTGTGCTGAGGCAAACCTCTTGCTTTATGTTCACTGTGTTCCTTCCTGGTCAAAAATAGTGATATTTCAATTCAGATTTCTGGCCATAGAATGTCAGGCCAATGTTTGCCTTCTGTCAGCATGGTTCAGTAAATTTTGTTTCTACAGTCTAGCATAGTAGCCTATATGCCACAGTGTCATGCTCTATGTCAGAGTAATTTCCTTGTTTGAACCATTGACTTGACAATGACCTGTTTTCAAATTTCTGCCTTTCTGATCTGACACGCCAATTAATTAATCCGTTGCGTGTGTCAGTATCCATGCAGTCCATTATAAATCTTCTGTACTGACTCTTGCTTCAGGAGACCTCGGATGCCTTCTTTCCGCTGGACATCCAATTCCTGTGTCAGTGTCTGTTGGCTGGTTGTCAGATGTTATTTGATATAGTTGTTGTTAGATGTGTAGTGTTTCACCAGTGCAAAGACAAAGTCCCAGATTATGTTTGGCGGTGAGCTGCACAGAGTACTGGATAAACTCCCCCATCTGTCCAGGCAATTTACCTGGGACCGTCAGATCCAGGATTTGTGGATCAGAATACTGATTTGAATGCTTGAGTAGGAAAAAAATAAATAACTGTTTGCCTTTGCATCCAAAGTAGTCACGATTATGACATTTTACTTGACAATTGATTGGCGCTCAAATAATTGCGATTAGCGATTGCATTGTGTTTCTGTCATTGGACACTGTGAACATTATGAATACAAATTATATTTCTGTTTGGCTTTTAGGCTTCATAATCAAAAGCTTCACAGGGCAGATATGACAAATAACTTAAATATACAAAGACATTATTGACATCTATCATACTATAATTCTAACAATGAATGAATGAATGAATGTCAGAAACACCGGCGTATCTCCTCATTGCCTGCACCAATCGCTCCCACTTTTCACACAAGCATTGACCGTAATATATTAACGAAGCCATTTTTTCAATAAGATTAATAATGAATTTATTAGTGAATAAAAACCCGTTTATTTGTCCGTGGTCTATCTCCGACCGAGCCACACTATTAGCACACATCTCTCCATGCCAAAAAAAATCTGCACGCTCCCAGAATCCAGCTAGGCTACATTTTACCGACGCAACTGTCATATTTACTGTACAGATATTGTTTTTACATCACCACACGATCCCACGGGCAAAGTTGCTGTGACGTCATAATCGTCACACTTCTCCACCAGCACAGAGGCACCTACCCTTTTTCACACCGCCCCCAGGCAGGCATCTGACCACACGGGGAAAACAACCCAGACGACAGACGCATACTACAGCTATTCCCAGGGCTCGACAGTGCGACTAGGTACTCGCATTTGCGACTAAAAATATCACTGTGCGAGTTGTAAAATTTGATTTGTAGCACAGGTGCGACTACAGGATTTGACCATTCAATCGTGATAAAGACAAGTCTCTGTCTACAGCAAGTGCACATTCTATTGTCGCGGTTCTATACCTAAATTTATATTTCTGAACGGCGGTGTCGTTTGCCAAAAAGAGCAGAGCTACAAGCTAACAACGTGTCGAGGCTCAATGCGGTGTTCATTTGAAGATCTGTCCCTTTGCTCCCACCGCACCGCCCCTCCCTGTGTTGCTGCTCAGTTCTCTTCTCTGTAGACAGAAGGACTTGCTAGGACCCCGACACGTTGAAACGGTTGAATACTAAAGTTATTTAGAAAGTTTGTAATGTTAAAACATCACTTGATATAACTTTTAACCAAACGTGGGTGAAACAGCGTGCAGCCGCGCACGTAAAGAGTGCACGTGCGCACGCACATGGAGTGGACGGATTGATTGATATACCAAAACAACCCTTGCTTAGCACCTCGCTAAAAGCGTGTGCGCAGGCTACTCAAAGGTGGGCACCCACTGTCGTTATAGGAACCTTCTGCCCTTGCCTGGCTGGATATATTAGTCAGTGCCTAGCTCAGGTCCATAACTCTAAATGCAACGCTTCTGAACTGAAGCAGTCAAAGCCAAGGAGAATGTTACATTACTAATTCACCATCGAGTAGCCTCTGCACTGTCTAAATGTCACACTCACATGATAGAACAGCAAGATAAAAACGGATAGTCTGTCTGTCTGTCCATCCATTCATAAAATGAATTGACTATCTATCTATCTATCTATCTATATATCTATCTATCTGCATACCAAACTAATAGTCTATCAGTATAAAAACTAATTGATTATATAGATTATATAAAAATATGATATCCAGATTAATATCAATATTGTGATAATTTCTGAAAAGATATTGTGATATAATATTTTGTCATATTGCCTGCCCCTACCTCATATCACTTTATTAAAGAAAAATCACACCTGTGTGAAGTGAGGGGCACTCTTATCATCATACATCATGGTTTATTTACGTCATATTTAGCAGAATTCTGACCTAATTTCGTTGCTAATTTTCGCCCAACCCAACTTCCCAAGACCATCTGTAAACAATTCCCCACACTGAACATAATTTGCTGTTCATATATTCAGAACGGGTAAGGACTAGTATCTATAAATGCACCATGTCTCTGTCTGTCTGTCTTGTCTGTATGTGTGTACGGGCCGTCTGTAATACACGTAACTCGAGAACTGTTATCCCCACTGACTTCAAATTTGCATACACGCGTTCAACACCCCCACAGGTGTCCTGGACAGGGCCCCTGCCCAGGCTCCATATATGGAGCTGGCCTGTTCTGACATCACAACACTCCATATTTGGGCATGCCTGACACAGAACTCCATATATACGTAGGAATAACGTACACAGAGAGAGGTACAGAAATGTCTATATATGGGCATAAAAGGGACACAGACAGATGGGGGGAATGGGTACTCTGACACGGGTACAACGGGTAGTGCATAGCCAGGTGGGGCATGGATCTCCAATTTCCATTGTTACTGACTCGGTGCACTACAGCCGGGCACTGGTCTAGAATTTAATAAAAATTGAGGGAATATTCTTTTTTATATTACTTGCGCAAGCAGAGCGCGCAAGTAGTAGTTTTCGTCCAGTGCGTCGTTTGATGCGTATGCGGATGTGCTTGATATGGCAGTGGTGTCAGATTACATACATGTATACATAGGGGCATTACCTTTAATCCTCCCGACACTAAAACATATCGTCATTACGTCACCATCGAAAACCAATTGCACCCTGGCATTGGGTCCTTTAATCCACATCTTTATTACGTCATCATTGAGAGCTAGTTAGTTAGTATACCGCTAATCAACTTACAAATTACATATTCATAGAGGCATTTCCTATAATCCACCCGACACTGATCAACATATACGTCACCATCGAAAGCCGTCACTCATCCGTATTAATTACAACATTACGTAATTGATTGTTGTTAATTACGTAACAAAAGAATGAATTTGAAATGCTTAAATAGAATTACCTTCTTGTTCTTCAACAGGTCTCAAAATAGTGTCAGACAGGTAAATACTTTTCAAGTAAGTCATAGAGCTGTATTCTAGATAGCCAGGACAAATCATCAGCATATTCCTGAGCAGACTAACGTTGGGCCAGGACAAGCTAAATCCTTAGCCAGGAGAGACTAAAGGGATTGCTGAGAGCTAGTGTTCCACCAAACCGAAGGTAAACCCAGGATCAAGAGCAAGGAATTGTTGTTGAAAGAGACAGAAAGAAGAGGAAGATTGCAGATCTTATTATTCCCAAACACGTGTTCACAGGAGAATTCTAGAAGATCTTAGAGAGGTTATATTTCAAACGTTCTTTCACAGAGAAGCTGAGATTTGACAGTTTGTAGCGGTCGACAGTACTTGCGCACTCTGCTTGCACACTAGTAGGCAATTTATGGCCTACTTGTGTGCAACAAGCAAGTAGGCACTCGAGTTTGAAAATGTATTCAGTATTTTTCAACATGGAAACGATTAGAAAATGTGACAGGAATTCAGGTACTTTTTCCCCCCAAGAAAGGAATTAAATAAGCACATATGTGTTCACATCACTCTTTATAATGGTGTAAGTACAGTAGTATTGTGTGTGCAGACTGTGCAAATGCAGTATGTGAAGATCAAATTTTAAACCTATAGGCCAGCCTAAATTCCAGTGGAAAAGGCTGGGTGAGAAAGATTGTCCCATTGGATTTATCAACTGGGCACTTCCCTTCGCAGATATTTGGTTGTATTAGGCCCCTGTAGGCTCGACAACCATTATGCTAAGATGGCTTACCCTGCCTGCTTGAAACTGCCCATAAGAAACCAAATTGTATCAAACAACTGATACACTTTAAATGTTTAGTACAAAGATGGTATATGTGTGCGTATTATTATCTGTATTGCCGAATTATGAGTCTCGCCGCTCAGATCTTAGGTTTGTACTGATTAAGGCTACGTTGCTGACCTATGTATGCTCACGCCTCCCAATCCTTCATGGCCCATCTAACCTGTGAACCGCGTGAATTCTGTTTGTGTCCGAGCATAGGCATGGTCACGCCCGTCTTGACTGTCCTCCGAGGTGGCTATGCTGGATAGTCTGATGCGAGGTTACTCTGTGGTGGGGAATAATACAAGTAGTATGGTATGATACAAGATAACGTGTACGTTTTATATTTTGTAGAAGAGGCAAACTAATATTGTTTATCAAACTAATACAAACTAATATTGTTTATGCCGTTTGCTTTGATGGAATAATTTAATGAACATGCACGCCATAATATGATTTGATTTGGTGTGTTTGTGTTGATTATTGTGTTTGTTATTTGTTATTTGTTTGTGTAAACTTGAAACATTATTGTACTATAAAAAGGTCTATTTCCCCTTCATCTTTATCCTTTTTAGTGTAATAGTATTAGTTTACTATAATTAGATTAATACACGATAATCAACACTTTATTTAGAACAGACCCAAATCAAATCATAGTACAACATACGTGTTCAATCAATTATTCAATCAAAGCAAACGGCAAAAACAATATTAGTTTGCCTCTTCTACAAAAGTAAACTTACAAGTTACAGCCAAGCTGTCATTCTCTTGTAGCCTATTATTTATTTCTCAATCTCACTACGGAGTAACCTCGCGTGGGGCAGTGTCAGTAGACCAATCACAGGCAGGCGGGGCATTACCATGCCTCAGCCATGCCTATGCTCGGACACAAAGGGCATTACCATGCCTCAGCCATGCCTATGCTCGGACACAAACGAGCCAACCTAATACAATTTCTTCCCTATCATTGTCTTCATGCATACATCTGATGCATATTTCTTCTCGGGTACAGATTTTGTTTCCCTCTGCTTACACTCAATTACTGCTGCTGTGGATGTCAACACTTTCTCTTGATGAAAAGCTTGTCTGCTCTGGGAAACAAAACTAACTAGCCTATTCGATACTATGCTGGCTAGATAGTCTGTTTGTGAATACAGAGAACATGTGGGTCTTCACCCAGCCATTGACAGAGGTTTCGGTTTGATGGAAGCACATCAAAGGTTGCTCCAATAATGAATCAAGACCTAGATGCCTCCAAAGTTCTTTCCAATTATACGCTGCTCCTTCTCTACACTTTCTCAGTCCATCTGATGTCACAGCCTAGCCTGAGAAACATGTGCCTCCTGCAGCAATGTTATGGAATGGCTTCCCTACCATTTTCCTCTTCTGAATGTAGTCCTGCTGGTGCCAGTATTGCGTCCCTATTTCGGTAGCTAACAATGCGTCAAAATGTGGCTCGTTGTGAGCTTGTAGATTGTCTATTTAGGTGCTGAGGAAATACTCGAGGATCATATTGCCCTACCTCGGGGTGTGCTTGGACAGAACATGTCATTCAATCAACACCTTTAAGACGTGAGGGCAAAGATCACATCAAGGGTCTCACTTATCCGTCGCCTCGCTGGTACGACCTGGGGAGCTTCTGCCAACACATTGCGGATTTCCACCCAAGCCTTGGTCTTCTCTGCAGCTGAATACTGTGCCCCAGTCTGGTGTAGGAGCCCACATGTCCAAAAGGTGGACACAGTAATTAACAACTCTCTCCGAACCTTAACCTGCCTGAAGCCCACTCCTGTTTCCTACCTGCCAGTTCTTGCAGGAATTGCCCCGGCCGGCCTCCGACGAGAGGCTGCTACCATCAAGCTAGCAAGGAAAGCCAAAATACACGACTACAGTGGAAATAGAGCCTCCAAACAGACTCAAGTCCCGCCACCCTTACAACAAGGCGGCACAAGAGATGTGCCGCATGGCTGGCGGCATCTTGGAAGCAGGGCCCTCCCGTATGCACCACTACATCCTTGACCCGGGTGATGGCGTTGAAGGAGAGGACCTACCACGCCGGCAGTGGACACTACTGAACCGCCTGCGCACTGGAGTCGGCTGCTTCAAATCAGCAATGAAGAGGTGGGGCTTGGCGGACAGTGCAGCATGCGACCAGAGACAAGGGTGTGGCAAGGGTGTGGCTACTCGATACTGAGTTAGACATTTGAGGATGATATAGCCCTGGTCAACTAAGTATAGGGCATACATAGCAGTGGCGGCCATTTGGTGGTGCCACAGGTCGAAAGCCCATTCATTCTTCCCATAGAGATTTCTGCAAATATGTATATTAATTATTTTAAGCCTGGAACCAAGCCATCCAGGCCCCTGGTGAACCATGACCATAAAACATTTGATTCTGTCTCTCCTTGCGCAAGCAGAGCGCGCAAGTATTGTGGTCGTGCTGGTACGAATGCACGTGTATGCTTGGTAGGTATTGATGGTGACGTAATTGAGATATGTATCAATGCCGGGTTATAACTGACTTTTGATGGTGACGTAATAAAGATAGGTTTCAGATTACATACACGTATACATACAGACAGACATTACCTTTAATTCACCTGACACTGAAACATATCCTAATTACGTCACCATCGACAGCCAGTTATAACCCGACATTGAAACATATCTTAACTAGAAAAAGTGCCATTCCGGGCACAGGTCTCCACCAGGTTATCCACAGATCCGTGCAGTTAGAGGTAAAAACACTTTTCGGCCAGTTATAGCGCCACCTTGAGGCTGAGTTGAAATTGTTCATGTGGCATTTCGTCCTCGGCCTAGTGGGAATGTGGGTGCACAATTTCACGGAAATCACGCGATGTGTTCATGATTCGCAGCATTTTGTTTGAAACTGAGCACTCCTGTGAACTTTGGAAGCCAATCTTAACCAATCAGGATGGAGTCTGATAAATCTGAAAGACCCGTTTCGTTGAATGGCTCTAGAGAGACTGTGTACCTATTTGCGTGATGTTTGGACAAAATCTGTAGGTGTACTGTGCAAAAACTTGTTTTGCACAAAGCGGCCTCCTGGTGGCGCTATAACAGGCCGTTCTGGAAAGTTTGGGGCAGAGGTTCATGGTTGGCATCCAGGGAGTGTGTGTGCAAAATATGGCATCGAAAAACTTGTTTTGCACAAAGCGGCCTCCTGGTGGCGCTATAACAGGCCGTTCTGGAAAGTTTGGGGCAGAGGTTCATGGTTGGCATCCAGGGAGTGTGTGTGCAAAATATGGCATCGACCGGGTTAACGGTGGCCGAGATTAGCTGGTCACGGACACACGGACACACAAACGGACGGACGGAGTGCAAAACATACTCTCCCCACATGCCTTCGGCCTGGTGGAGACAATTACGTCGCCATCAATATATACCTACCAAGCATACACACATAAAAAATCCAGCCGACCACAGTATAGTACTTTCAACTTACAGTACAACTTAGGTAGGCACTCGACAGAGTGCAGTTCTAGTTATATTATGATATGCCTTAATAAATGCCCTGTTTGCCCTTTTCGGAAATCTCTAGGGGAAAATGAATGGGCGTTCAATCTGTGGCACGATGAAATTGCCGCCTGCTATGCCCTATCGATTTCACTAGTAAAAACCACACCTCTACTGGAGGTAAAACTATTTATGAGCACTTCTTATGTATGACGACTAAGTGCAGGTGAGAGGAAGGAGAGAGGACATGACTCAGGGTGGGGGCATAGTCTCAGGAGCTGGAGGCAGCCATGGCTCTGCTCTGGAGAGGTTAGTCATCACAGATTGTTTCTGCCCCCCATGGGTCACTAGAGAGAGAGAGGGGGGGGGGGGGGGGGGGCAGTAGAGAGTGAGGGGGAAAGGAGGAGGTTGGGGGCAGTGGAGGTTGTGAAGCAGAACAACCAGGTGTGTCTTGCAATCCCATGGGTGTATCATACTTATGCTTATCTCCTGATCTTGCGTCATCAACTTGTCACAAACATCGGTGAGACCAATCAATAAAGATGAGCAGTGAGCACACAAATCACTCTAAGTCAATAAGTACGTCGCTCTGGATAAAGAGTATAAGCCCATCATAGAGTGGCTGCTAAATGCCTAAATTGTACTCTTGGTCTACTTTAATATGTGTAAGTAAGTAAGTCGCTCTTGATAAATAGCGTCTGGCGTCTGCTAAATGCCTAAACTGTAAAATTGTACTCTAGGCCTATTTGATTGTTTGGAGGACACATACACCTCGGATGAGTGTGCAGAGCGTAAGTGCTGGTATTTCGTGCCACAAAAGTACGACATGTCTGAATTCTTTCTTTCATTCTGTCTCTTTCAGTAATGAGCTTCATGTTTTTTTTTTATTGATTCATAGCTGAAGCTCTCATTTAAAGCTTTCAACAACAATCTTTGTCCAGGAAATAATTAAAACTTCCACCTTCCAACTTAAAAGCCTTCAAAGCACAACAGTGTATATGTTGTAATTTTCCTTCACAATGAACTGAACGCAAGTCTTTTGATGTTGAGTCTATGGAGTTGTTTTGTGAGTTTATTGTACCTTTGGCAATGATGTTGATAGCATCCACAGAGCGAGAGTGCTGGTATTTCACACCACAAAAGTATGACATTGAATGTCTGAATTCTTTCTTTCATTCTGTCTCTTTCAGTAATGAGCATGATGTTTTTATCGACTCAACAACAATCTTTTCCTGAAAATAATAATAACTTCCACCTTCCAACTAAGAGCCTTCAACACTGCATGTCTTCACCAGACAGCCTCTACAAATTATTATCAGCAACAAAGAAATAGGAAAGGGCTGTAACCCGAAACGTAAAAATAAACAATAATTCAAGTAATGTACTGTATTGCCGCCAAAAAGGAGGTGAGTCAGAGGGTTCATTTTGATGTTGCAGAGCAGGTGTGAGTGGAGCGAGAGACAGAAGAGCCGCCAGTGTCAGAACCTGTAATCGTTCAATCTGTCGAGTGGTTAGCTTCCCGAAGGGTGTGTGTTATTTTGGTCTGTCTGTCTGTCTGTCCGTCTGTCTGTCTGTCTGTCTGTCTGTCTGTCTGTCTGCGTGCGTGTAAATATGAGAATAATCCTCTGGTACTCAGAACAATGTGCGGGGGCTCTGCCAGCGCTGATGGAGTCAATATCCAGTCCCTCTGAGCTCATAAGCTGCTGAAAAGACCCGAACGCTGTGCATTCAAGTGTGGAGGAGCTCTCATGCTGTCCGGGCACGGCCCTAACAGTATACACATATACTGTACAGCACACCCACACGTATACGCATCCTACACAATGTACTGTACAGCCCGGTTCATACAGTACAGCTTTAGGCAGGAAATAGTCATGCGGCACACACATACGTCACGTGCACAGTACAATGCAGTTGTACAGGTTAGGGATGTCAGGAATGAAGACCCGTCCACTTATTTATTTTTATTTTTATGTTTTTTTTCTTTATTTGTTCTGTAAAGCACTTTGCACTGCATTTTTATGTCATGATAGGTGCTCTATAAATAAAGTTTATTGTTAAAGTTTACTGTTAAAGCTAAAGTTAAGTTAGCTGCATTGTCAAATACGGATTGTGGATTATGTTCAAATATTCACAATGCATTTTACACAATGTGAAGAACAATGAGGTTTGTATCTATTTCCGTGGCAAAAGATTGGAGAAGTTAATCAGAGATTAACTTCTACTACCTACTCTTTCTCATCAAAATTCACATAATCTCTTCAATTTGGAAATAGCCTCATTCAATAGGAAATGTTTTGCAAGACTAATTATCAGTCTTCCTTTACTTTGGAATCTACTGTAACTTAAGGCACAAAATGAAAAGACAGGGAGAGAGTGCTATTTGTTCGGGGTGTTCTTTCTTTCTTTCTTTCTTTGGTCTCATTTAACCCACATGTGAAATGAGTGGTACTTAACAGTATGCATGTAACTATACAGTAGGCCTACCTAAATTCAATTTTGTGTGGATAATTCTAATGTAGTGCATACATTAGGAAACGTATTTGCACATAGACAGAGAGTAGAATAGCTTGAAAAGAGAAGGTTATTACCCTCGCGCCTGAACTCAGGCAGAGAGCAATTAATCATATTTTTGCTTTGGGTTAGAATACTGATTTCCATCTCACACACACAGGAAATGTAATATTTTTGGGGCTTAAAATACATCCAGAACTAGGTATCGCTGTAAGGCTTTCTCCTACCCACCACTCTCACCCGCTGTGCTGAGCACCATAAAATACTGTCGCCATAACTCAATGGCAGCCCCTGTTACATGATAGAGCCATTGTCCCACGGCTGCATGGACACTAGACATGAGGTAACACATTAAGAAATATATGTTGGGGCAAACTGCATGTTTTGGCAATGTCATGTACAGTATTACTAGTTATTGTCTTATGTACAGTGTATGTTGAACGAATGGCATTCATAGAAGTAATTGTGAAATGTACAGTAGGCCTACATTAGCACAATTCTTTCCCACAACACTTTCCCTTTGGGACATGCAGAACATTGAGGAACAGCTAAACAGCAAATTATCTTGACTCAATATGTATTGCTTGCAGGAGAGGAGCATGTATATAAATTATATAGTCAAGTCATTGTGCATGCGTGTTTTTGATTGATTGAATACTTTACTCGGGTCCTTTCAGATGGGCAGTGTGTGACGCAGACGTTGTCACCTGGATCAACGACAGATCTGCTCCAGGTTTGCTCATGAGGGGCGCGACAACGCAAGCGTAAACAAAAAGTTCAACACAATCGGTCACGGGCGTGTGCACAAAACGAGCAATTTCACAGGACCGTGCCCACGTAAATACACTTGCGTTGTTGCCCCTCAACTTCTCTGCGTGTACAAAAGAAATGCAGGCCTCTCATTGAAAATCAATTACTAGGCGCGTTAATCGCTGCGCATCTGAAAGGACCTTTAGTCAGAAATGTAAAAGACACGTGGTACAGTAAGACATTACTGCTAAAAGACACGTGGTACAGTAAGACATTACTGCTAAAAGACACGTGGTACAGTTAGACATTACTGCTCAAAGGATAACACAAAGTCCTGGGGACTTGTTTCCATTGTGGTCCTATGTATTCAATTCATCAACATAATAGCATAAGAAAATACATGTCATCCACAAATACGTTAAAAAAAAAACCATTTACCTCTCCTTGTGGTCTATTGTGTGGCCAATTTTGAAAGAAACCAGTGTTACAAATCCTTTGTGGATGGTGTCAGGGTATTACACATTTTGGTGGCAGAGTAGCAGAATAACAATGTGTGTGTGTTGTTAAGGGATGCTGTGCCTGCATCTACACAGGATTGTTTTTTGTTTAATAACGGTGATAGAATCAAAGCAATCCTTTCTTGTCTGTTGCTTTTAATGAAACATTTTTCATTTGGAGAAAGGAAAAATCTTTAGAAAATATCAGAATTTAAAAATTAACTTTTTTTCCATTATTTTTGTGCTCTCCCCATTAAGACGTTATTAAAATTCTACTTGCGGATTATAAATGCTTTTTACCCATTAGCAAGATGTCAGACATTTTCAGGATCAGGATATTGTGCCTCGTGCCCTTGATTTCAGATGTATTAATATTAAAATACTGATACTAATACTGATGTGCAGAACGTGGGCATGGGCATGGCCTCTAAACACAGGAAATTTGACTTTGATTTCAGAATAATGGCCAACCAAAGACAATATCACAGAATGACAGAAACCAGACCCAAAAAAAAGACTTGTTATGGTGTTTGACATTTATTTGTATCTTTTCTTTGAGTTCGACAACACCTATAGGGCCTAGACACATGTTTCAAAAGTATTTGATATAGACTACTGTATTGGTATCAATAGGAAAATGTGTGTCTTTTTCATCCACTTTTCTTCTTACAGATGTTTTTTGCCTATTAGTAGCACAATGCAGGAAAACCCAGCACAATCAAACCTATTCTGAACACACCCTCTCACCCTCATTGCTACTACAGTATAGATGCATATAAAACAAAGTTTCACCTAAATCCACTCGGAATGGCAGCCACTAACAAACAGTTGGATCTGTGTGTATGGGCTGTGCCTCACAGTGAATCAGATGTTTTCTATATTGCTGGATAGCACCTGGAATGTTATGAAAGTAAAAAGAACAAAAATAAATAAAGATAAACATTAGAAACCTCAAAACGATACTGGACAAAGAAGATGAAACAACAGCATGTGGCAGCCCTTTTGAATTGTCTTTAATATTGCATGAAAGTGTTATTCTAGTTATAATCTTCAGGGACTTTGAATGAATGAATTTCAAACATGTTCAAAGTAAGCAATGTCAAAACAAAATCATCAGCAACAAAAATCTAAATATATCTATAAAAAAGCCCCAAAGGTAACAACAAACAACAATGCATGGATTGCATGCTCAAAAGGGCTTATCATTGATCAACATACTGACTTTAATTGATGATACCCGTGAGGTCACATAGCACTCCTGTATCACTTTCACTGTTCTGCCAGTTGCACGAGCTGTGTGCAGGTTCTCAGGGTTTCACACTAAACGAAACTGAAACTAATCAAGTTTTATATTAAAGTTGTGTCTGTCCATAATACACTACTGGTGAATGATTGACATGCAATTCTAATTGGCTGGATTAGGTCACATGATCATAACCGTCTTCTCCCTCCTTGATTCTCAAAGGGATGTTAAGATGAGAGAAATACCTCCCAACCAAACCCTATTATTTCAGGATATTTGTTTTGCTCTCAATCGCTATCTAAGGGTGTACAAGTATGACCCTGCTTTGGATGGTGCATCACATGAATTTTAAAGACACTTATTTCCACAAGGTCATGGGTTCGATCCGGTAAATACTGTGGGCTGATGGTAGGTATTGCGCTCCACCTTATCAGCACTCCATCTCCCAGGGGTCCAGTGCATTGTGAAACAAGGGTATAGACTCCCACGATCTGGCTGATTCCGACAAGCCTCTCCTCCTCCTCCGACCTACTTACTTATTTCCACATTCCCATTTATCACATGAGGTTTGGATTTTAGGGAAAAAGAAAAAAGTACATGGTCCTACTACCCTTTGAGCTAGCTCTAAGCCCTCAGGTTGGCCTATTTGTCAAGAGGTAAATTGCTCTGAAGCAGCGTCAAAAGAGCACACAGAACTCAACCATTGGTTGGTGTTTCGTAGTGAAAAGGCAAAATGGCATGTTAAATCCCACTCAAGCCATAGCGTAACTCCCTACTCTTTCATGCTATGCCTGGCACATTTCCTCAGCGCACACAGACTGTCAACAACCATCTACAGGAGCAGCATTAATAATGTGATATGATGATGGGGTAAATAAAAGCTCTCACCGCAAACCTCAAGTGGAAACAAGACGTGGATCACATACTGATAGTTTTATTTTCTCTAAAAACAGCTCACCGTCATGTCTGCAGATATGAATTAATTAAACCATATGAAGAGATTAAATTTCGTATTGATTTTTTTTTGGGGGATATTTTGTAAACGTCGGAAAAGCTTAGAGATACTGTAGGTCCCAGATATCATTCTGAAGTAGTAGAGAGTTTTATACATATTTCATTATATACCGTGTGTGCCTCCTGTCGTGACATTTTTTTAAACCCAGTTGGGAGCATTGGGAGCTTTCTCATTGCGGACGCTGGGATTTCTTTTTGCTCCTTAATTGAGCTTATCATCCTTGATAATTGGGGCTCATTACCTTGCAATTTATCAGCCTCCCATCTCCTTAACGGAATAAGAATCAATCAATGGCCATTCGTCTCTTGCAGCTGAATTAAGGAGTGGATTAGGGAGCGTGGTAGTGATGGTGGCAGAGCCAGGGCTTGGAGCTTCTCTGATGACACAGCGCAATCCTAATGGTTTTCTTCACGCTGCGCTCACCTAATCACCCATATCAAAACCTTTAACAGGGAAAAATAGAGAAGCCAGGCCCCGTTATTTATTTGATTTTCTTTCACATTAAATTATATAGGATTTAGAAATGGGATTAAATTTGTACACTTGTAAGGAGCCTCAGCCAGTTAATTAAGGATGAATATAATACCACAATTATTATTTTTTTCACTGGGTGAGAATGGAATCTTTATATGGCCTCTGAGTATTTAGTTAATTATAGTATTGCATTTTGACTGATAATTTCTCCACAAAAAGTTAATATAATCACATTTTCGTTGTCAGAGTTTCACTGCATGTTGTCGCATGCCTCTCAACACAGTTTTATTCATCAAAACGACAGACTGCCTGTCCAAAGCCATTGTTCTTTAGCGCTATTGTTTATCATCAATGCAGCTATCACTAACAGCACATTAGTCATTTTTATATTGTTGTTATGACAATACATTTTGGTTCACGGCATACAATGAAGAAATCTAATTTAGCAATCAATAGGCTTCCTTTTTAATTTCCGGCAGGCTGTACACTGAAAAGCGTAATGCTGTCTTCCACACAATGATCAATGATGAGATGGTAACAAGGTAAACCTAGAACAATGGCGGGAATATTTTTTTATTTCATTTCACTGTGTTTAGCCTTGTGTGAAAAATGATGTCGCATTGTATTGCATTCATTGAATAATGGTGGATATTGCCCCCACCGGAGTGTCCCCCTTGAATTGAACAAAAAAAAACACTTTGGACACAGCAGTTTTCAGTGACAGACATTATAGCTCCACACGGCTTTCTAAATAACATGTAATTCAGTGTGCATAGACTAATAATCTGCAAATTTTTCCCTCAATGGGGGACAAAATTATTTCACTGTCACAAAGAGTTAAACTTTGAACATAAAACTGAATCGGGAGGTGAGTCCACTTTGTCTCACAGCAGGTGCACAGCCAGTATTGGGGGCGGGGCGGGTCTCACGAGACATGGCCAAAGCATTTCTGGGGTCCCCGGCCAAAAACGTTGAGAACCCATGATGTGCAGTAAAGTATTCACATGTATCTTGCCGTTCTAAGCAGGTCCCAAGCACAGCCAGGGGACATTGATATGATACACCACAAAGATTGGGACCATTGAATGACACGTCAGGGTTAACAGGCTTACTTAAAGTATATCAACAGATAAGCAGACACAGACTGTCAGGAGGACAGGGCTTATACACAGGTTAGTTACACTGTACAGGTGTAACAAATGACATTGACGAGTGGTTAGATCATGTGGGGACTAGTGTGGCATCTCCTCGACAGGTAGTAGCAGCACAGCCATGACAGTACTGTATATTGTATGAGTAGCGTACAAGAAACATCAGCATGGTGTCCATTGGGGGTTCGAATCCACGGCAATGTCAAGTTTCTGTATGAACACAATTGGCCCGTGTCCGGGGGAGAGAAGGAGGATTACATTTGTCACTGCACGTACTCCTATTGGCTGAGGCGGCACCTGTTGGCAGGGAGTGTTGGGAGGGAGCAGTAGTCGGGACGAAGGCTCTACAGTACTCTCCAGCAGGATACAACAGCAGTGACAGCACATGTGTTGGGAGGAATGAATTGGCCTAACAACTAAATTGGGGAGAAAATGGGGCCGGGGAGCGGTGATGTCCATTATGAAATCTGAGCACACGCTGTCTTGTTCTGAATACAGTGCTATTGAACATAATGTTCTGGTAACATCCACACCTATAGCAACAATAATACGGGTTGTTTGTATTTGCTGAGCTGAAATCAGTCTGTACAGTAGGCTACATCTGCTTTTTTTTATCAGTTATTATCTGGAGGCAGGTATAAAAATAAAAACCTATTTCCCAAATCTTCGGAACAGGGAGTCCTATAGTGTATGAATGTTGATTCTGCATCATCTGCACAGGAGCCAAGGGCCATCTATGCCCAGTTTGATTGTTTGTTTTGCTGTACTCCCCGGGGAGGTGGTTAGATCTGCTGAAAAGTACTGTTGGAGAGACCTAAAGAAAGACTGTGTAGAGGAAGAAGCATCCCCCGCCCCCTCACCTTCAGATCCAGTTTGATTGACAGCTGAAAGGGAAATGAAACGGTATAATAATTCTTCCGTTCCTTCACACTTCACGAAGTTTCTCTCTCTACACGCTAACTTTTCTAACAAATTAGTTAGACGCATTCGTTGCAAGCCTAAAAAAAGGGGGAAAAAAGAAGACAAAGGGGACAAAAAAAGAAATAAAAACTTGGTGAGGTGGTGAAAATGATGGCTGGCTGCTAAGCGTCCATTGGGCCGTTCATAGTCATGCCTGTCACACGGGAGTTGAAGCGTCGCTTCCTGCTTTCCCCCGTCTGTCATTCCAGGTTGGTTCCAAACTGCAGAACTGGCTCGGGATTGATAAGCTTCGTGCTGCGGAGGCCCTCGACACAGGTGAAAAGTTTCCTTCGTTAGTCACAGTTGCTTTTATTTCCCCAGAACAAGAGGAAGACTGAGGAGCCCGAGAACGGAGGGTGGAAGAAGAATTGTATCGGCACCCACAGTGAGCGAAATACTCACCCACAGTGAGTATTTAAAATTATTTTTCTTCTGAAAACGCCATGGGCCACACAAAGTTCACGAATGGGGTTGCTTTTGTGTGTGTGTATGTGTGTGTGTGTGTGTGTGTGTGTGTGTGTGTGTGTGTTCGTCCGTCCATACGTGTGTATGACCTACATGAGTCATACAACTACCTAGGGCATAGATTTAATATTGCAGGGGAATGGAAAGAACAGGTTGAGTACATAACATCTGAGTTTACAGCTTGGAGGCTATTAGGCAGGTTGCCCTGACTAGAGTACAACACCTCTTCTCCAACGTTCATCTAGCATGTAATACACTTGTGATCTAAATGATAATGTGTGTGTGTGTGTGTGTGTGTGTGTGTGTGTGTGTGTGTGTGTGTGTGTGTGTGTGTGTGTGTGTGTGTGTGTGTGTGTGTGTGTGTGTGTGTGTGTGTGTGTGTGTGTGTGTGTGTGTGTGTGTGTGTTGCAGGGGGGTGCTGACGGATATAATGCAACTTATTTGTCTGAAGCTGTAGGCCTACTGTTTGTTTTTATATAGGTTCCTTTGTATCAAGGGTACTCAATCTTCTTCATGGTGAGGATAACTACAAAAACACACATTTGGCCAACTGAGAAACGTTCAGTATAGCTACAGTAGATGTTGGATTTGCTAAACTTTAGTGAATAAAAAATACTTTTTTTCCCCTTCTTGGCTACCTCCTGTAAACCAGTGGTGGAAAGTAACTAAGTGCAAGTAGTAAAGTACTGTATTTAAGTAAAAAAAAAATATATATATTTATATTTATTTTACTACTGCAGTATTACAGTATTGCAGTATTTTATTAGTTTTCAATACTTTTACTTATACTGCATTACATCTCAGAGACGAATATTGTACCTTTACTAGTTACGTTGTAAAACATACATTAGCCTACATATATTACATATAGGACCTATATACCGGTCGCCTACTTTGGCTAATCCTTTTCAAAGGATTTTATACATTTGAAAACTCGTGAAATGACACCGTCTGCATAATGAGTACTTTTATTATTCGTACTTAAGTATATTTTGATGGCAATACTTTTACTTACAGAGTAAGGGAGTATTTCTACATTGTGGTCTTGCTACATTTGACTTAATTACAAAATGTGCGCGCTTCTTCCACCACGGCTGCAAACTCATTCATCTCTGGCCCTCTTTTATTCTAATTGAACTAAATCTTTGAAGACTAGGACTGGTGTTTTGAGGAATAGTGTTTCACCTGTCAGCCAGGCTGCAGGAGGCTCTCCTTGAGACCACACTTACTCAAAGGGATAAGAATAACAGAAAAGGTCAGGTGGCTGACGATTGGCAGCTGGTATTTGCAGTAAAGTCAGCTTCTCCCCATCTATGGCAGACCCTCGTGTTGCCACTAGCGGCGAGGACAACGCGAACAAGCACGGACCAATGTATGGCATATTCTCCAACCTGACAGATGGGCAATGAAGTTTTGAGGACTGTGCCATTTCAGTTATAAAATGTCACTTTCTTTTTGCCCCATGATCCTGAGTCTTGGATTTAAGCCAACATTGGGATAGAGGGGGGGGGGGGGGGGGAGAAAAGAAAAGTCTTGTCATTTAATTTACTACTTCTTGAATGGCTCTCAAATTGCACAATTTACAGCTTGTCAAGGCTTGATCATGTCTGCGGGTGGCTTGGTCTTTCGTTCATCCAAATGTTGGGGGCATTTCTCATTGTCTCCACCAGACCGAAGGCATGGGGAGAAAGTATGTTTTGTACTTTTGTGTGTGTGTGTGTGTGTGTGTGTGTGTGTGTGTGTGTGTGTGTGTGTGTGTGTGTGTGCGCGTGCATACATCTTTTTATATTACTCCTCCATATTTTGTCCAAGAATCCTGCAAATTGTTACACAGTAACTCTATAGTCATGTGCTCGAGACAGATCTGTCCGATATTTCATAGTCCATGCTGATAACATTGGCTTTCAAAGTTTACAGGATTGGCCCGTTTTGAACAAAAAACCTCAAATCATGAACGCAGCGTGCAATTTACCGTACAATCAGATTTTGGTAAACAATAGTTGAATCTTCAAAAACTTGTCTATCATTCACTAGTCTCGGAAACCCAGACATTTATATTTCCTGGAAGAAAAAGAAAAGTCTATAACATCAAGACTGTAATTTGTCTGTAAACATTTATATAATGCAGTAGTACGGTTATTGCCTCCTGTCATTTCATAGGGATTACTCACCACTGTTAAAAGGATACTAGTTTTAAAATGTTTTAACTGCATCTAGTAGGATAATGTAGAATGTACTATGATATATCATCATATGATGGTATACAGGATAGCATACAGGGTAATACCCTAGGAGTCAATGCTAACAGAGTCCTCTGCACACCTGCCATTTCCTCTGAGATCCGTGATCCTTTGCTTCTCCTCCTCCCTGTGAGCCCCTGTGCGGCCTCACAACGTCCCACTAAGTTCCCCAAGCTTCCCATGCCCAAACAACCAGCCCCGGATTCCCAACTCACGGGGCTCATCATGACATTTCCCTACATTCTGTCCCCTTCTCCAGCATCCTCCCCTGGGGCCGCCTGCCACTCCCCCCAATCCAATAGTTTCTGCCCTCAGAAATGTCATCCTGCTTGAGCTTAGTCAAGTGTGCTCCAATGTTAGGCCGATCCTTGCCAGTCGTTGTGGCGTGGGAGATATCAGTGGTGTGAACACAAGAATGATTTGCTATTGTCACAGGTGAAATGGATGGGAAAAACCCCTACGCTTTCGTGTTTCGCTATTAGAACTCTATCAAACCACCCACGGACTGCATCCCATGCAGACTTTCTTTTTTCACGGGAGACCTACCCCACTGGGTAGGGGGGGATACAGAACGAGTCAAACCATACCAGCGTGAGAGATTGGTCTTTTAACATCAACACTCCCTGCTGCTGGTAAATAAAACTGAATTGTTTGGTCACATTGTGATGCCATTTTTACACATACTCTGAGACACAAACCCACAAGTCTTTTTCCAAGCCACGGCTGAACAGGACAAGCAGGTTGAGTCTTTTAAATGGTTATTTGCTCTTGCTGCCTGACCCAATATGATTCAGCCAACCGTGATGGTGTGGACACCAAGGCTGTGTCCACGATTAGGCAGAGAGCTCAGCTGTGAGCTCAGGGATTACCTCTGCGCGTTTGCGAGCGCGTGCGTGCCTGCGTGCGTGCGTGCGTGCCTGCGTGCACATGCTGTGCATGCATGTGTGTGAGTGTACCAAAGCAACCTCCAGGGGATTAGGCTAAATAGCCTCCATCATAAAACTCCTTCCAACTCCAAAGTTAGTGTAAGGATGAAGTGATTTGTTTAAAACTCCTTTTGATACTGAATCCTCCGCATAGGAGCTGTTTAATACTGATTCAGTCTATGTGGGGCTGTTTAATATTGAATCATCACAGGGGGTATTGTTTGAAGTGAGACAACTGTTAGAATGACACTTATTACCCTTGAACATTTTAAACACGTATATGAATCAATAGCATTATGAACATTAAACTATACTCAAATATGTAGATGCGTACATCGAAATGGAAGTTAATCAGGAATGGGTGGGCGCTGACCCATCTAGTTCTCATACTGAAAAATCATAAGCCTTTATCCAAAGTGCTTTAATGTGCATTTCATCACCCATTCACGAACAGAGGAAACTATGCAATGCACCAGTCAGTTAGGGGTTCAGTGTCTTGCTCAAGTACATTTCGACACTAATCCTGGGAACCTGGAACCTCCCATTACCCATATGCCATTGCCACTCACTGAAAAACCATTCAATTATGTAATTAAGCTATTGAAATACTTAACTAATTTACTGCCATACTGCGACAGAATGCAGCCTTGTAACTAACTTGTACGTTTTATTATATAAGAGGCAAACTAATATTGTTTATGCCGTTTGCTTTGATTGAATAATTGATTGAACACACGTGTACGTTGTACTATGATTTGATTTGGGTGTGTTCTAAATAAAGTGTTAGTGTTGATTATCGTGTATTAATCTAATTATAGTAAACTAATATTATTAGGCCTATACTAAAAATGATAAAGATCAAGGGAAAATATTTTTACAGTACAATAATGTTTCATGTTTACACGTACAAATAAATTACACAATAATCAACACAAACACTATATTTTGAACACACCCAAATCAAATCATATTACGGCGCACATGTTCAATCAATTATTCCATCAAAGCAAACGGCATAAACAATATTAGTTTGCCTCTTCTACAAAAATAAAACGTACAAGTTAGTTACAAGGCTGCATTCTGTCGCACGTGCCAAGCTGTCATTCTCTTGTATAAACTTACAGTTCTCTTGTATCATACCGTACTTGTGTTATTTTCCACCACGGAGTAACCTCGCATCAGAATATCCACCATTGCTATATCCACCTCAGTGGACAGTCAAAACGGGCAGTGTCGGTAGGCCAATCAGAGGCAGGCGGAGAGTTACCATGTCTATGCTCGGACGCAAAATAGATATACGCGTCGTAAATGGTGCTAAACAGGATGGTGTGAAGGTGGTGGTGGAGGTGAGAACAAGGAAGAAGTGGGCTGTCGCGTAAACGCTCCCACCCCTACACTACCAGAAGGATCAGTGGGACCACTGAGTACCAGCGGCATATGCAAATGCTCCCTCCCACCATGGAGGACCGACGGACTGGGTCAGTCCTTCGTGTTGGTAGCCATGAAGCTGTACAATGATGCCAACAATATTCTTTTTTCCTCTCACTTTTTATGCCCTTGCCCTTTTTTTCTGTCCATATCTTTTTATCATAGCTGCATGCTATTTTTCTTATCTGCCGTTTTTATTATCTGTTTTGTGTTTTTATGACTGATTCAGCCATTGCGGCTGAATTTCCCTCATGGGATCAATAAAGGTCTACCGTATTCGTATAATGAATGGTCCGTAGGGGGGGATGGCATGACTTAGATGAGGGGGCTGGAGATCAGAGTCAAGTGTGTAATTGTATTGCTGGAGATCTGAAGGAAAGTGTGTAATTATGAACGTCCATATTGATTATGGTAAACATTTTTGCACAGTCCATTGGCTTTAATACTCAACATTATTTGAAGCTCTGTATAGTTTTCTTTACACTCTATCTACAGTATGTGACCATCATTTATCCTGTCATTTGGTTCATGCCATTTAATCTGATCTCACTCTCGATAAAGGTGACTCCAGACCGAGGAAACTTGTCCAGACTAGTCAAAGACTACTTAAAACTCTCATATTGCAACAGACTAGCATTTTTTTTTTATCTGCACAAAGACAGTATGCTGACAAAAGATTATTTTCCACCATGCAAATTGCAGAAAGTGCTGGTTTGCAGTGTTGCCAGGTCTGCTTATTATACGTTTCCATAGACCTGGTCGCTTGTTTCACTCACAGAATCTGGCAACATGGCGCTTCACACCAAAACAAACAAAGATAGCATAATCTTCGCTAGACTTGCTTTGGAGTTGATTTGGAGACTGGAGTTGATTGATTGGTATTGAGAGTTGATATTGAGAATATGGTATCTAGTTCACACACTACACCAGTAGTCAGCCCTGAAACATGACGAGCAGACTAGAAGTCCACTCTACAGTGGTAAAGTAATTTACCCCCCTCATCACTACAACATGGATCCCGACATCGGCAACCGACCGGACATGTTCGGTTCTTCATCAACGGGTAGGCCTCAGGCCTGTTATAGTGCCACCATGACGCTGATTATTATGAACCTCCCTCCACGTTTTGTAACTATAGCGCTTATGGTTTCCGAGAACAAAATACTTTAATATGAGTTTTCGCATTTTCCCATTCATGTAAATGGGGTGATTTAATGCACAAATAAATTAATATCAATTAAACTGTACAACATATCTCTTAGCAATGAGCAAGCCGGTCGATTTGACATACAGTATGGCTCAAGTGCGTGGGTTGAAATAACCATGAGTCATGCAAATCTGCTCTGGAGTCCCAGAATAAAAACATATAATGGCTGGAAATTTGCATAATAGGCTACTTTTAAGTCTTTTTTAGTGTGTTCTGAACACAGACCGAAATAGGAAAAGGTATTGTCTGAGCAGCATTGATAATAATCGTAGAATGGGCCGGTATTGTATAGAACTGTTCTAGACCTGTTTTACAGTTGCTCATCTTGCACTACACCGATATTTCCTCTCCGCTTTGGGAAAACACCTTTTTTCTTCTTTGAGTGCAAAATATACTCATGGTAGTGCAATAAAGGGGATACTTTCCTCTTGGACAGCAAGATAATGAAAAGCATAATTTCATTAAAGGTGACATGCGTCACATTTCCTTTTTCCCTCACTCCTGTCTGACGTGACAAACAAACATTTGTCGTGGGGCCAAGAACCGTTTCTTTCATTTAAAACATCCCCTCTCCCAGCTGGCCGTGACATTTGGATTGAGATTACTTTCATATTGTGGCAAACGGAATGCATTCTTGGTAAATATTACAGGTTAAGGTCAGAAAGGGGGATGCTTGTTTTCAAGAGTGAAGCCTAAGGCTGGTTGTGTTTAGAAAATACAACTGCCAAGAGAGAAACCCATCAAAATATCTCTGGGATCAGAGTAGACCTGGAGACCCAAATGGTGTTTGAAATGGTTTGACACTTTAACTTACCCTTTGGATGCTGGAGGGAAGCTACTTTAAGTTCTTTCAATAGCACATTTTCCCGGAAGTGCCATTCCGCTGATTTCCGGAATTCATATACAATAAATACATAAATATAGGCCTACCATATATGGAAGAAAGACTGCAGAAGCAGACAACCAGCAACATTCCAAATTCGAATTCGAAGAAGAATATGAAATTGAAAGGAGATGCCAGCATGCAATTAATGTCCTTTTCACATGGTCTATTACGGTTTATTACCTCGGATGAGACAAGGGACGCGTTTTGGCCAGGCCGAAACGTGTCCCTTGTCTCGTCAGTGAAAAGGACATTCATTGTGTGCTACCATAATAGGTCCATCCATGTTTTGGAGTTCAATTCCCATATAGTCAAAAGTGTTCAGTCTTTCACCTCCTTGCAGAGAAGTTCTGTTTCTAATCAACAGCAAAAGCATACCAGGAGGTTTACAAGAACCCCTATTTGCTGCCCATGGTCTCTGCTCTCTATTATTACTTTCTCTTGGGAATTACACTAATTATCCAAGTGCTTAATGAAGCATAGACGCATGCTATAGCTGTAGCATCAGAGTCAAATGAAGGTGCTTGTGTGTTTATAGTAACTATTACAAGTAGATTTTGCGCCTCAGTTTTCATACAGGCAGTAACTTGGGCCTTTGAAATGTAACAGTAATGCATAGTTTGTGCACTTGCACAGTTAATCCGAGGATAGGATCAGAGTTGTTTAGAAATATGAGAGAAACTCTTTTATAATACAAATACATTAATGCACTCTTTGCAGGGGTGTCACTTGGGTCCAATACGGTATCCAACCATACATCCATTAATCACTTCAAAACTAACGTCTCTATTTTGGGCATGTCGTTACATATTTGAAAAGACCCCTGACATCATCAGTATACTGTATGCCCATATTGGAATGCTCATACTGATTGGATCAGCGGGTCTGGACAACTGTATATCCAAACTCTACAGCGGTCACCGAACTCCCTCAAGGCCAATAGGCCGTGTTGGGACCCATGAAAAAGTGCTTAGAAAATTAGTTTCGTTCCCATGTCAAGCGAACTACGCATTCAATGCATTTTTTCATAGATACCCTAACCCATAACTTTGGGTTAAAAGTTCTACTCATAATATCCTGCTGTTTTTTTTTAAGCCATAAATGTATAAACAGTGTATAACCAAAAAACGAAAATCGTGTGCTGCTGTTTTTGCTTGTAAAATGTGTTTTTGGCAACAATTTTTTTTTCTCAAATGTCAAATGCATATACTTAACATCTGAAATAAGTATTGGTGCCTTTAGTTTACTCATATGTGAATTTATATCATGAAATGTAGCATATTTGTTAAAGAATATGCTTCATCTATCAAAATGTTACCACGCCCCCTAAATTGGAATAATGCAACAAATGGACAAGACTAAAAATTAAAGTAGTAGAGGTCAGAATTATTACAACATATGGTATGAAACATTTATTTATTTACAAGTGGGTCACAGCAAAGGGTCACAGCATCTGTCATCTGTACATCCAACCCCCCCCCCCCCCCCCGCCAAGGAAATATATGAAAATTGAAAATACAAAATAACATACAAATGCATCACAATAACACCTTATAATAATTGTTGAACAAAACAAGTAGTAGGCCTACATGGTAACATGTTGGGTTACTCATCCCTATCACTTTCATCAGAGTCATCATCCCATGTACCTAATTTTCACAGTCCTGGCAGTGACATAAATCAGTGCAAGACAGTTTTGCAGACATACATGAACATCTTTCAGTCTCACATTTGCTTCTTTTTTTTTACAATTACAGTGGACTACCTGCAACACACTATCAGGGGCAGGATTTCTAGTCATCCATGTTACTGTTAACTCCCCATGCTCCATGCCCCATCCACTGCCAATGGGTGAAGGAGCACACATCCTACTAGTCAGAGAACGTCTCATCACTGCTGCTTGGTAGTTTGCCCTTTTGCAATGTTGGTGGAGAGCATCACTTGTTGGGGGAATGGACAGTTCTGGCAAAGCTGATGATGCCGTACAGAATGATTTGTACCTTGCATCATTCACGTTTTTGGCAGATGATTGGCCATACAGGTGGCACACATATTTGCTCAGTGTGTTGAAAGTTGACTGGTCAAGGTTAAAACTGCTGCCAAGATGAACCTGCTTGGCTTACCTCAGTTGACTCAATGAATGCCAAAGAGGTAACCTAAAAGTTCCTCAGATAGATTGAGGCGCAGCTTCCTCAGTGTAAGCAGAAGTCTCTGAGTATCACTAAGTGACTGTTTTGCAGGAGGTGGTAAACGTGGTGACACAAAATTGAACAACAACATGAAAGTCCTGTGAAGAATTTCATTTTGCTGTCATCAAATTCTGAAGGATCAAGAGTACGATGTTTCAACTCACTTTCTAATTTGTTGACTTTATCCCTAAGTGATTGACATTCAGCATTTAAAGATTTAATCTGTTCATGTAATGAGGCAATGTCATTTTGTGTTTCCTCTGTCTGGACCCCAATGCCTGGGACTTCAACAACAGTCTGTACCTCTGCTGTACTTCGATCAGTGATGGAGGTGAAACCAAATAACCTTGGCACGTAGTCAGGATGTAGAGGATCATCACTCTTTTCCCCTTAAATAACAAAAACAACAAAAACATTTACTAGAAATATGATATTAATTTGTTTACATATATGGGGTGTTTCAGACATCAGCCTAACCACTGGAACAATAGCATCCCTATTCTGGAGGGAACATTTGCAGAAAATAGCAGATCTACAAGCTCACAACATTGTTGGTGTAGAGCAGGGGTAGGCAGCTTTAACCACGGGTGCCAAGGGTGACCACTGGCACACACTGGCAATGCCAGTGTCTCACTCTAATGCCAGTCTGGCATTAGAGTGAGAGAGGATTAGCCTGCATGTCTGTAACTGAGTGTACAAATGGAACCAATGGACCCCATTGGACCCCAAATGGACCCTTCTTAGCCCTTAGGCCTTAAGCCTACAGGTCTGTGAGAGTGGAACCAAATGTACCTTACAGGTCTGTAACTCTGAGAGATGGAACCAAATGGACCCTTACAGCCTGAGTGTACAAATGGACACATGCAGGTCTGTAACTCTGACACTATGGGTCCATTTGGTTTCATTCGTACACTCTCAGAGTAAGTCCATTTGTGCAATAGCAAATCAAAAGTTATGTGGGTCCTTGAAAAAAACAAACAAAAAAAAGTTTGTTATTAAACCACTGTAGTGGTTATCAGTGGACTCTTTTTTTTTTTTTTTTTTTTAAGATATTTTTTTGCGGCTTACGCCTTTTATTGATTTTTGAAGGGACAGACAGTAGGCTGACAGGAAACGGGAGAGAGATGGGGGGATGACATGCAGTAAAGGCCGTGTCGGGTCCGGGAGTCGAACCCGCGGCACACTGCGACTGGATTACCAGTCCGGTGCCCAGACCGTTACGCTACGGCCTGGGCCAATCAGTGGACTCTTAATGTGTCATATAAATCAGTGTCATACGATATTCTGAGGAAAACCATGGAGACTTAACATTCAGTAACTGCAGGGTGTGTTGATCAATAAGAACATTAACATCAAGTCTTTCCACGGACTCACGTAACATGTTGAGGAGTAATTACTCCTGACCAGATCTCTTTCAGGGGAACGGACTATGTTAATCCACTTCTTGGTCCACAAGAAGAGAACTCCGTTAGGTTCGTTTAAAACGGGACATTGTGTGAAAAGGCCCTTTTACATTGAACGTATGGTTTTACAAAAAAAGCAACATACCTGACACAAAGTGAAAGTGGCACCCGCAAATCCAGTAGCCCTGAAACATGACTACATCGGCGAAGTGCAGCGATCCATTTACTTATTTTTTCTTTACATTTCGGCAGTCTGTAAAAGGATAGCTCAGAGTTCTTTTTTAATCTGTTTGTACAGTCAATCGCACAACGGCTCTTTCCCATTTTCCCAGTTTAGAGTGAATGAAAACAGCGTCGCAACAGTGAGTTGCTAGGTTGCTATGGACAACAAAAAGTTCTTCCGCATACGACAACGTCACGCGCATACTCAAGGGAATAAAGCGGCTACGCGATTGGTCCACGTGACCAAAACCACACCACTCCCCTTGCACATATTATTACGCCTTGTAAGAAATAGTCCCGTCTTCGATCACGGATTATAAAAAAAACTGCAGGAGGGCACGAGTAGAACTATTTTATTTGGACTTTCTACCTATAAATCTCTTTTATGGAGAAAGAATTGTGTAGTCCCCCTTCCGTGGGAACGGAACTGAACGAAAAGGGACCTCACAATACGGCCTACAAGTTTGAAGTCTTTTGCACAATTTATGCACATGACCATATCTGGGCATGATATAAGGCTCTGGACGACCGTATCTCTGTATCTGTCCGTCCTTTTATGCCCGTACTGTATATGGAGCTGAATGATTTGTTTGCGGCTATTGCCATGAAGACACATTGGAGGTTAGACAACACATTCCATATTTGGGTGTTGCTGCATTGGAAACTCATTATGTCAGAGTCAGAGTGTTGCCAGAGGTCCGCCTGCCCTCCCATTAGACAATTTTAATATAGGATAATTATATTGGACAGTGGTGTTCAACCTTTTTCATATCAAGGACCATTTGTATTCAGCATTTCAGCCATTGATGAGATTTATCCCCTCAGACCCAAAACGAAAGGATTTTGTTATCGTTGGATAAGATTTTGTCCACCATTCCATGCTGTAGATTGATGTTGGTATACCGTAGGAGAGATAACAGGCGATCAAAATGAAGTTGTGTAGACTTCTTGTAAATTAAGTAATGCGGATGTTTAGCAAGAATTGAACTCTTGAGTTACGGGTCCAGTTGCCTTCATTTTACGCTCTCAAGAGTTAAAGATCTATAAGGATCCATTTGTTTACCAACTCTCCATCATTTAGCTGGGAACCACCTGGAACCCCCTGAAGGACCACCAGTGGCAAACCACTGAATAGGATTATGATGTCGTAATAATGACGTCATAATTCTGACACCATAGATGACTGATATCATCATAGGCCCTGTACCCACGACCACATGATATCCACGATCCTAGGGCATTAAGCAACTAGTCGACTAGTAAATCCACTAGTTGACCTAGTCGACCTTGTTGGTACTAGTTGATAAGAAAAGAAAATAAAGTTTATTTTAATTAATTTTATTACCCGATTTTGTAGGCCTCAAGATCAGGTAGATTATAGTCACCAATGTACATAGTTTTTAAATGTACAAATTTCTTTATTTTTATTTTTACACATAATAGGTAGTTAAACAACTAGTTGACTAGTAAACTAGGAAACTAGTCAACTAGTAAAAATGACTAGAAGTGAATGCCCTCGGATCCACATGGAAGCCATGCTCTTATTAGACCCCAGCATCGTATATCAGCCATTGAGTAAGACTCCCATCTTTAAACATTTCCAGGGCAAAGGAATCCCCGTCAATGCTGCAACATTGCCTCCTTATTGCAGCGCGTCTTGAGGGACATTAAAGAGCTATAATCTATGCATATGATGAAAAATGTATTCCGATTTAAGACATAAACTGACAAGCTAATTGAACCATTTTGACTGCATGTTATTTCCCATAACCCCCCTCCATTGCTGCCGCTTCCTGCAGTCTCCAATCTAATTACGATGGTTTGAGAACATTTCCTCCCTCGTCCGCCCAGCACTGATGCTTT
This sequence comes from Protomyctophum parallelum, assembly GCF_964188405.1. Classification (NCBI taxonomy): domain Eukaryota; kingdom Metazoa; phylum Chordata; class Actinopteri; order Myctophiformes; family Myctophidae; genus Protomyctophum; species Protomyctophum parallelum. Next base: position 35,197,733 of record NC_139711.1, on the reverse strand, counting down.
ACTGTTTTCTCATTGCACTCAAATTAATGGGTAGAATTAGTCACACTCCAAGATAGATGAACTAGGATCATATTCACTGTGCTCTCTACTCCATAAATCACATGAATTACCTTCAATTTAGAAAAAAAGTATAGACATACTATTTAGTATGTCTATACTTGTGGTGCAACTCCCCTCTCTCTCTCTCTCTCCCCCCCCCCCCTCCTCCCTCTCTCTCTCTCTCTCTCTCTCTCTCTCTCTCTCTCTCTCTCTCTCTCATATTAGCAGGCAACAGTCTGTCAGCACTGTCTCTCTCTCTCTGTTTCTGCATGGCACAACAGCGCCCCTACTGGTACTCATACTGGTGCTCACACATACATGGGTTAACGTCACATACATGTCACGGACATTGCTGGTTGTAGAGTGGTTGCACCACTCAAAAACACTACTGCTACTATTATGTTATCTTTCTCTCTCTCTCTCTCTCTCTCTCTCTCTCGTGTGTTTGTTTGTGTGTGTGTGTGTGTGTGTGTGTGTGTGTGTGTGTGTGTGTGTGTGTGTGTGTGTGTGTGTGTGTGTGTGTGTGTGTGTGTGTGTGTGTGTGTGTGTGTGTGTGTGTGTGTGTGTGTGTGTGTGTGTTTTCCCAAGAAATAATTGGCATACTGTGTCTCACCATCTCATGGGATGCCATTTATACCGTGCATAAACATTCACAAGGCCTATCCCCCCCCCCAAAAAAGGGGAGAAGAGGCTAAATGTCCCTTTTCCCCAAGAATCTTCCTTCACCGTCTCATACTCATTGCCCTGAATCTGCGAGAGAAGCTACCGGAACATTCTGTGTCCTAAGCATTCTTCCCACACTCCCTCGTCGCCGTGGGGTTCAGGTCCCAGCAGGCCCACAGCTGCTGGGAGGGTCTCTGATTGCTCGTCATGGCTCGCTTTTGTTCTCCATGCATGCTATATAAGAGCATGCCTCCCAGAACAGCCCCTTAAAGGGGGGATGTCACGGCCCGAGATTAACGTTGCTGATAAGGGACATCACGTGGTCTGAATGAAAACGATTTGAAACGACACGTGACTATATCTCAGCTCTGACGTGACCTAGCATATAGTCAAGCTGAGTGGCTAGCGCACTAAAGGCTACCTGTTTTGAGGTAACTTTCTGCGTCATACTAGGTGAAAGTATCATAAAAATAAAATATTTTCGGTCGAAAATATTCGTTACAATGACATTGAGTTGACGTGTAAGTTTCAGGGTAAACTTTTGCCTAATCGCAATTCCGCGTGACGCGTTCCGTGCCCCCGGGCCCATCCGCTCTGTAACGCCGCTAACATACCGTCAACCACGGCCAGATTCAGCGGGCCATCCAGTCCTCTGTACCCGACGTCATGGTGCTTCTACCCGGGGCACTGCATGCAGCATAGCCGGCTCAAGTAACCCAGTGTTACCTGACCGCTCTCTCTCTCTCTCTCTCTCTCTCTCTCTCTCTCACACACACACACACACACACACACACACACACACACACACACTCTGAATCTCTCTCTCTCTCTCTCTCTCACACACACACACACACACACACACACACACACCGATATGGGGGAGCGGGAGTGCAGGACCCTCTCTCTCTCTCTCTCTCTCTCTCTCTCTCACTCACACACACACACACACACACACGGGCTCAGCAGTTACTGCGGCATGGTCGGCGGGCCGCCGATTATCGCATGGGTGACAAAGCTTGGTAAATAATAAACACAACTCTTCGCGTTCACAACAGCTAATACACAGGATAAAACGATTATCGATATAATCAACTTGGTAAATTAACGTCACCCCACTTGATCTAGTAAGAGTATATCTGTTCCAACGTGGGCTTTGTGAAATACTGTACAAAGACAATGTGTGCTGTAAGCCCGTTACTTTTCTATGGAGAGGCACAGATTCTGTGCGCGGGTAAAGTAAAGTGCGCGGGGCGCATCTGAGGTGAAAGTACTAGATGGAACTTTGGAAGTGTCATTTTCGGGGAACTGCAGGAGGCGGGACACCCATAGCTTGGGGGGAGGGCTGTCAGTCAGTCATCTAGTTTTGATAGGTCGGCCTGCCCACTGCATTTTATCACCGCATTTTACTACTGCATCCTAGTTTTCACATCAGTAGGCGTGGCACTGGACGATAGGCGCGAATATACAGACAGTCTATTTTATCTTTGAACAGAACACACACACAGAGAAATACAAGATCCCAGGAATATTTTCCAACTTCGGACTCGAGATTCGACATTATGCCTCAACATCGTCGCTGTGTGTTTGGTTGTGCGAATTTCTACTCGCTGTACGCCTTTCCTCATAAGGAACTCCATCCGTGGCATCGCCAGAAATGGTTGGAGTTCACACATTTTGAAGAAGCGGGGGTTTTCAACAACTCACGTTTGTGTGATAAGCACTTCGCAGATGGCTGTTTTTTGAACAAAAGCCTATTCACGGCGGGATTTGCAAGCCACCTTTTGCTGTCAAAGGACGCAATACCGTCCACTTACACGGTTGGAAACTCTCCTCCACCAAAGGTAATTAATTCTACTCTCGTTTGTAGCTAATACAGTATTAGTTTTATATAGTTTCAGAGGTTATATGAACTATGTAATGATTTGATCTTTATATGTGTTTTCAGCCAACCACTAGAGACTTTGGATGCCAGTGCGTTGTGGTGACAAAGACAGTCAAATCCCAGGCAAATCTGAAACCAAAGATGCGAAGTGCAGGTGTGTGTCTGTCTGTCTGTTTTTCTGCACCAAGTTATAGACCAGTCGGTCAGTCTGTCTGTCTGCACCAAGGTATAGACCGGTCGGTCTGTCCTGTAATTGTGTGTGTGTGTGTGTGTGTGTGTGTGTGTGTGTGTGTGTGTGTGTGTGTGTGTGTGTGAGAGCGCTAAAGTAATATGGGTACCGATATATGGTTGTATACATTAGGCCTATGTTATAAGAAACTGAGTTGGCTAATGTGGTAATAGTGGTAGTAAACTAAGTATTTTGAGATTATATTGGTCACACAGCATCACAGCAGCTGTTTTTGACAATCTTTGCATATAATGAGTCAATGACATGCCCAAAATAGTGTCAACAGGTCAGTGTGATCTTCATATATTATGGAGAAGGCCATATATGGAGACATGATGCCACGAGACTCCATATATGGACTCCATATATACAGATTACTACATCGTAGTTACATTATTACAAAACATTGTGCCAGCATTGTTTTCAAGGAACAGTTTTGTCCCTATGGGACTATGTTACTACCGTATGTTTAGAGTACCAATAGGCGGTGCTGCACCACTCGCCTCAGACTGGTCTGATTTTCTAAGTTACATGCTGCTTTTTATTGTCTAAGTTTTGTAATTTGTTTCTTTGTGTGAATTAGGAGTCCAGGTGCGTCCAAACTCAAGGAGTGCTTCAACATGGATGCCTGACCAGTGTGGCATTGACCATCCAGAGACACGGCACACATCCACACCCACATCCACACCCACGTCAACACCAACGTCCTCACCCATGTCGACTCCCACATCCACACCTGTAAAAAGGCCACGGATTTTAGCTGCAGCAGCAGAGAACGTGGTGAGCATGGACAGCACGGACACACAGACGTATGTGCCTGATGACTCTGTCTCTGAAGATGTCGGTGCACAGGATATTCGCAGGTAATAATAATAATCTAATGCTCTTTGATGAGCCCCTGCCCTTTGTGTTTGTTATGAAATCATATATCTGTTCTAACATGTTGTAATATCTTCTCTCCAGTACTCCAGCTTTCAGTGCAAGGAAGTACATCGTGTTTGAGGACAACTTGCTTCAGCTGCTCAACACATGTCCTAATTGCACCCGCAAATGTGGACTGCAGAAGCACGTGCTGGGAACTTTCCTGTCTGTCACCCAGGTAATTAAATCATGTGTAAATGGTGCATTTATATAGTGCATATAGTGCCAAAATGCTTTACATAGATTGTGCATTACATTCACCCATTCACACACACATTCATACACTGATGGCAGCGGAAACCATGCAAGCTGCTCATCTGGAGCAATTAGGGGACAGTGTCTCGCTCAAGGACACTTCAGCACTAACTCTGGGGATGCCCAGGTTCCGGTTCCCATGTAACTATCTATCAATATTTCTGCTTTTGCTCTCTATCCATTAGACCTGCCTCCACTGTGAACATACCGCTAAGTGGCAAAGCCAGCCTTATGTTGGGAGCATCCCAGCTGGGAACATTCTGCTTTCCGCAGCTGTGGCTTTTAATGGCGCCTCATTCCTTCAGGTCCACAAGGTATGTTGATGTGTAGATCATCAACAACTACAGTTGGTACTAAACACATTGGTATAGTATTCGTGACCATGTTTTTCTTGTTGTAAACGTAGGTTCTGTCATCACTGCGGCTCCAGTCCTTCACCCCGAGGACTTACTACCGCCACCAACGGTTATACCTTCAGCCGACCATTCTTCACCATTGGAAGATGGAGCAGGCCAAGGTTTTGGCTGTTGCGAAGGCAGCTGGCAAGCCCATTACTTTGGCAGGCGACATGAGAGCGGACTCGCCGGGTTGGTATAACTACGTATAGCTCACCTTCATTGCTATTTTCTTGTGGAAATGCAGTAATAACCGTCTCTCTCACCCCACAGGCCACAGCGCAAAGTATGGATCATACACTATGATGGATGTGGACCTAAACAGGATCTTGGACATCCAACTTGTGCAGGTAGGAATTATGTAATGGTCATAGTCTTCACATCTTTGTCCAGAATTAACCTGTGCATTAAAAAACTCATTGTTTTGGTTGACAGAGTAATGAGCAAGGCGTCCGCTACAGCAACAACATGGAAATCGCAGGTTTCACCAGGAGCCTGTCATTTCTGGAGTCAGCAGGCTTGACAATAGGTGCCATTGTAACTGACCGTCACCTGCAGGTACAGAAGTACATGAAGGAACAGAAGAAGGACATCCAGCACTTCTACGATGCCTGGCATGTCGCCAAAGGTTGTCTATTGAGCCATGCAATCGCAGTACATTAGTGATATTATTATTAGTGTTATTATTCACAAGACATTTTTTGTCTACTTGTTATTACTTAGCATGTGTAAACTAATTATTTTCTTCTTTCTTTCTCTTCTCTCTCTTATCCTGTTCAAAGCCCTGTCCAAGAAACTGGAGGCTCTAGGGAAGGAGCGTGGCTGTGATGAGGTCAAAGTGTGGAGAAAGAGCTCTGTGAACCACCTGTACTGGTGCACATCCACGTCGCAGAGTGGGGAAGAGGCTGTGGCTAAGTGGAAATCCATCACCAACCACGTGCAGAACGTCCACACCCACGCCAATCCACTGTTCCCCAACTGTGCCCATGCCTACCTTGCACAGAGAGCATGGCTGTTACCAAGTGAGCAATTTACATTGTCTACATCTTATGCTGAAATCCTACAAATGTACTTCTTCATTACTTTATTCTAAATATGAATTACATAATTTATATTATTAAAAATAACCATGTATGCTATCTACAGCTATTTGTGACACTTAGGCCTGGGCTACACCTATATGGAATTAAAAAAAAATGCCCATTATGTCAAAGATATGTGTCCACACAGAAACTCGTTGAACACAGGAGAACATCAATGCAATAGCAGGTTTCAATTGTAGGCTATATTTGATTTCATATTTACACGTATGAGGTGCCAGACACATAGGCCTATCACATTTGTAATGAAGGAACATTTTAAAAGCCACCTAAATTGTGAGTGGAAGTGGAACACGTTTCTTGCATTGTCTGTCAGGCATGGCAGCATGGCTTTGTAGTGTTAGCAGAGTCTTTTGCGGTACATTTGACAGCTTGTATCGGTAGAAATTAATATTTGATAAATAAACCCAGCCTGATTGCCTAAAATCTATGAAAAGCTATTGTGGAAACTTGAAATGCATTGTATTGAATATTGAGTCAAGTGCAAAGAACACAGATGCTGCCAATGGTCAGTAGAGGGCAGTGCAGTCTTCATATTGTGAGAACATGCGCAGTAGCAGATAGACATGTCAGTCACTCCATGTCTTTCCAGTTTGGGAACTGTGATTCTATTGACTGATTACTAACAAACATAACAGTAGTCATAAATAAATGTCGTCATCAGTTGTAATTGTCATGAGATTTTTGTTCTGATTTTTAAACTGATAAGTGGTGATCTTTACATCCTCTGTTTTTATCATTCCTCAGATACCAAAGCCTGTGAACGGTTTTGTGACCTGGTGCTGAAAGCTCCGTTGCTGAAGGACATTGCCAAGATCAGTCCTCACGCACAGACCTCATCCTTAGAGAGTTTTCACGCTCTATTATTGCGTTGGGCCCCCAAGAATGTGGTCTTTCCGTTCATTGGAATGCTGTGCAGGTTGGTGAATTTAGTAAGAATGCTTGCAGCTTAGTATAAGATGTAAAACTTTTTTTTGTATTATTATTATTACTTTTTATTTGTTGCTTTTCTGCCTTCGTTGATAGTATCAAGTGAATGCACTGTGACGCTGTAAGGCCAGAGCCTATATGTGGCATGCGCCTGGACCACTTGGCCAGTCGGTGCCCCAACTGTAAAACATTCCCATGGCCATGAAATTCCTGGATTTGTTTTTTAAATCAGAAAAACACATTTCCAGGCCTTGAATTACTCTGTATATACATTGTTTTTGGCTGTTGACATTGTTCATAAAACATGTCTACTAGTAACATCTAACAGAAATGTGTAATGAGCTCCGTGGGTGCGGCCTAATGTATACATGGCGTCACAACGAAAAGAACAGCTTCACAAGCTCACAACACGTTGCACTGTGTTACTCGTGTTGCACCGTGTTATCGTGTTATGCGATACTCGATAGCATGTGTAAAAATGTGTGGGAACCCTGTTTATTTGAAAATGTTCCATAATGTATGTACTGGATGTAATTTAGGCCTAGAGTACTAATGCCCCCCCCCCCCCCCCCCTTATATTTCAGATTGCTTTTGGCTTGCCTGCATTACAATGAGAACGCAGCACGTGAGCGTCTTCTGGGGCCAGATGGAAAGCCAAAAACCACAGTGCGTTTCCCCAAGTTCAAGAAGGGCGAATACTCCAGGGCCTTTGTGAAGGCGAAGCCGACATTCGGTACGTTATAATAATAATAATAATAATAATATTATGCAAACAATATGATGCCTGAATTTGTGAAACAGGTTTTGAGTCTGCATGTCTTGTTCTGTATTAGACTATGTCGACGCCTTACAGCAGCTGTTGGTGGAAGTGGTGGTGGTGGACCCACGTCCGTTTCAGGAGAAGATTGAGGCCATTGAAGTCCCACCAGTTCTTTGTGCCGAATATGAGAGGCCCGGCTCACATGAAGATCTGTCCAGATGGTCCCGTTTTGCAGCCGAACCGTGATCACCACCAGGGCAGGTCAGTAGTGTATATTGTAAAGCTTGGAGCTATCTTTGCGGAGCACAAGTCTTTATATGCTTGTCTGGTTTGGTCACACAACCTCTCTAGACAGCTGTTTCAACCTCTGTTTGTGTATCTATGGTTGTCTGTATATGTTGAGTACGAACCAAGACAAATTCCTATCAACTTGTTGACATGGCAAATAAATTATTGAATCTTGAATCGGACACTACCGGTGTAATTCACCGGCACACACACACACACACTACTCCTGTTGATTGACAGGCTTTTTGGATGAGTTGAGAGGCCCGGCTCAGATGAAGATCTGTCCAGATGTTCCCGTTTTGCTGACGAACCGTGATCACCACCAGGGCAGGGCAGGTCAGTAGTGTTTATTGTAAAGCTTGGAGCTATCTTTGCGGAGCACAAGTCTTTATAATGAACACTCTAAAATCATTCTAACATGATTTTAGTTGTTCTGTTTTTGTATTATCTGTTTCATGCTGTCTCGAGCTCCTTTCCCATTGTCGTCGTCCCCCACTCCCCAACCCCCAAGGCACACACACACACACACAGACTTTGGATGGTTGTCGTCATACCGATAGTGACTCAGTAGAGCAGATGTTCCTGACACTACCGGTGTAATTGATCGGCACACACACACACACACACATACTTGACTTTGGATGGTTGCTGTCACCCCACTAGTGACTCAGTTGAGCCGAAGCTCCTGACACTACTGGTAAAATTGACAGAAACACACACACACACACACACACACACATGACTTTGGATGGTCGCTGTCACCCCACTAGTGACTCAGTTGAGCCGAAGCTCCTGACACTACTGGTAAAATTGACAGAAACACACACACACACACACGTGACTTTGGATGGTCGCTGTCACCCCACTAGTGACTCAGTTGAGCCGAAGCTCCTGACACTACTGGTAAAATTGACAGAACACACACACACACACACACACACACACACATGACTTTGGATGGTCGCTGTCACCCCACTAGTGACTCAGTTGAGCCGAAGATCCTGACACTACTGGTAAAATTGACAGGCACACAAACACACACACACACACTCATCCCACTATAGTGACTCAGTTGAGCCGATGCCCCTGACACTACTCCTGTTGATTGACAGGCTTTTTGGATGAGTTGACCCCCCACTCCCACCCCCACCCCCACCCCATGTGTCTGTCCTCTGTCCCCACTCTCGGCCTGCACCTTGCCGTGGTGAGTGGGCTTTAAAACTAAGCCAGGCCATTTAACCCATTTAGACCGATGAGGCAGATTCTAAAAACGCCTTCTTACATAAGGTTTCCCAAAAACCTTATGTAAGTAAACATTTTTGGAACTTGAGCTTATGTTTGGCTATGATGTTTGATTTGTGCATCATACAGTTTATTCTGCCAGCTGATTAGTGTATTGGAGGTTATCAGCGACAACAGTCATGGTATTGCATGACCTTTAGTATTTTGTGATATAATTTGTATTATTTACTTCATGATATATTTAGTCTAATCTTTATGGTCAGACGGTGACAAGAAAACACACTTAAGCTCACTTCAAGAGTTTATGCCATGATACGTCTGTAATTTTTCTTTTTTCCATGCTAGGTATGGCTGCTGTGTTGTGATGACTTCATGGTTTGGTTTGAGCTGGACACCTGTGACCTTCAAGCTAAAAGATATATTTCTCATCACAGCATGTATTTCACACAGTTTGACATAAATTTAGTTTTTTTTGGTTCTATTTTCTCATTCTGTTCTCATAATATTATTGATACCACATATCAAATGTTTATCCATCTTTATGATATTTTTTGTGCGTAATTGAGTCTTTGCTACACAATTACACACTTGCAAGAAATGTCCATTAATGCTAATCACCCCAACACACACACACACACACCACCAATTTCATCCCAGTAAAGAGAAGTCCTGCCGAAGAGAAGTCCTGCGCTTCAGCCAGCAGAATTTAAAAGGGTTCGTCAGTGCTCAACAGGGACAACTTGCATCAGATGCACCCAATTTCATCCCCTCTCTCAATACCATTTCTCCACCACTGAGAGTAACATAAAATGGCAAACGGCAGGTGTACACAGCAGATCTACAGTAGCACAAGTTCAGCAAGTGACCTTTCCATTTTAGCTATTTAACGTATCAAGTGGTTATTGAAATATCTACAGCATCTGGTCTCTTTTCATTTATGCCCATTCAAATATTTTAGATAAAGTTGTTAGTTTAGACTGGTTTAGATTGTATTCTACCTCTATCAAAGTGTTCTGGCAATTTTTTATTTTGTAATGCTTTCATTAATATATATCGTTATTTTTATACACCTATGAACTGTTTACACACCATATAATATTAATGCAATATAAACTGAAGTTCATTCCAACTTGTGTGTTATTGTGTGGTGGCTGCAGTTGAATATTTGCTTTTAAAGGGACTATACTTTTGCTAATCAATATATGATATGATAATGATATGATATATATGATATGTATATGTCTGTATGTATGTATATGTATAATATATGATATGATATGATAATGCGTATCAAGTGGTTATTGAAATATCTACAGCATCTGGTCTCTTTTCATTTATGCCCATTCAAATATTTTAGATAAAGTTGTTAGTATAGACTGGTTTAGATTGTATTCTACCTCTATCAAAGTGTTCTGGCAATTTTTTATTTTTCCTTTTTCATGTCAAGGACCACCAGAATTATCTGTATTTTGCCAAAAGGGCTCCCTGTCCTGAATGGGTTGAATGATGAAAGGTTCATGGAAGTTTCATGTTCATGAAAGGTTGAATTAATGAAAGCATTACAAAATAAAAAATTGCCAGAACACTTTGATAGAGGTAGAATACAATCTAAACCAGTGTGGACACTTCTATAGGTCTGACACTGCTATTAATTTCGCTATCCGATTTCTAGAAGCCCCTGACTGCAGCTTGCAGATCGAGATTTGTATACACAAAGCTAATCTGAGTTCCCAGAAGTTTTATTTTTCGCCACTAGGCGGGCGAGAAAGACTCTACTTCTACTTCTACTTCTACTGATCATATGGGGGATTTGTCAATAGCATTTAATGTTTGTGTTGACACAAATTATAAATAAATATATAGTTTGTAATGTACATTTGTTGGTTGTCTGATACATATTTAATAATTATTATATTTGCATTCATAGTGCTACAAGTGCTATGAAAAAGAACCCATCATTTATTGTAGAGTGGTGCTATGGCCTTGCATTTGCCATGCAGGCTTGAAGTGTTCCTCTTCAGAGCTTGTTGTCCTACATTGTCATTGGGAAGTGTATTTGTAAAATGTATGTAGCCTATATTTTCACTTTCTTCTAAATGTGAATTAGCAAAAGTATAAAGTATAAAAAAAAAAAAAAAAAGTATAGGTCTTGCGAGCGATATAACTGCACAATTACAATGCCACTAACCTGAGCAACGATGGCCTATGGATAAGGCAAATGGATAGGCCTGTACTTTGTATGTCGCTTGGTTGTATGAACAGAGTTTTACTTATTTTCATTTCGTACAACAAAGTATAAATTAGACTTGTACTACAAACTCCCCAAGAGACCACAAGATTTAAGTTGGCATGTTTGTGATGATGCAAAACATCTAAGGAGCATGTATATGCCATTTCAACAGCATCTGTGGTAGGGCCATGTGAAAGAAGGGCAAAAGGTAATTTGAACCTGTGCACAATGTTTCCCCAGAGAACTAAACTTTCCTGCAGCATATGAAACTCTTACTTGAGTGCGGGTGTCAGACACTGAAAACATGAAATCTACAAGCTCACAACTCGTTTTGCTGCAATGTGTTGTCAGCTTGTAGATCAGCAATATCTAGTACATCTAGTATAGTGCATTACAAAACCCAACCAGAAACATGTAATGTGTTACACATGAACAAGCAGCTTTATTTCAGTAACTGACTGACTGGTTCCAGAGGTAGAGCAGGTCGTCCAATGATCCATCCACAAACAATGTACAGCCTATATAAAATTACCATTTTATATATTTAAAGCCTAGCATAAAAATAATAAAAAATAGGCAGAAAAACCATCAGTGACAACAAACGTGTGTGCCTGTTGGGAGGACGTCTGTTGTGTGGCGTGTGGAGTGGAGGCAGCCGGAATCCTGTGTATTGCCCAGCAGGAGAAGGATAAGCGGCCCTAATTTGGGTGACAGCACAGGATGGGATGACCTTCCGGTTCCCCTTTCCCAAGTACCCCCAACACCACCTCACAAATGAGCGGTACGCTGTGTACCGGTAACGCCTAAAAAGAATCAATGACATACGAAAATGATTTACTACAAATACTCTTGCACATGGAAAGGAAAGGACATAGCATTTTGATTACATCATAAAAGTGAAAGGGTTTGACAAGCACTGATGCCAAGAGGAAATTGACAACAACAATGGCTACAGAAATACAATTATTTATGTATAGTATACTCACTCGTCCTCTGAGAAGTCCGCTTCACCTTGGAACCCCTCGCCGAAACGTTGATACATAACACTGTATGAATGAATGAATTAAATATTTATTTTCGTGTCATGCCACTTTGGCCCATCCCATATGGGATTATATGATACATACATACAGGTACATTGAAAACAACTGACATTACAGTCCTTCCTGTTCATATTCCGAAATGCATTACTAAATACATGAATACACATTTGTACAGTATTTGGAGAAAAAAAACAAATAAACAAGGCCATTTTACATGTAAATGGCCCTCCTCCTCATTGACCAGGCCTTTTCAAGGAATGAGGCAAATGAAAAGGTGTACTTTTGAAATAGGCGTTTCAGTTTCTCGAAGTCCTCCAACCATATAGCCAACCAGGCTAGGGGTTGTGCTGCATTTGCATAACATACAAAGTTGTCCACTATTTGGACGTATGACGTACACCATGTGACTCCACCACCATACCTGTAGGTCATCTGTTGTACCCACGGATTTAATGCAACCCCCGCAAAGCCAGGGTGCAGAGTGATGCACTCAGGGACAGGCTCTTCCTCTGCACATTTGTCCATAACCTGCAGAACAGAGCAAAATAAACAATTATGCAACAATGCAGAATGTTCAGCACATACACATTGGTGGCCGAAGGCATGGGGAGAGAGTATGTTTTTGAACACACACACACACACACTCCCTGGATGCCATCCGATTTTATAGCGCCACCAGGAGGCCAACAAGGTGGAGACCTGTGCACAGATGGGCACTTTTTCTAGTTGCCTATGTCTTTACCTGAATACATGATAAACATGCAAAATGTATGGATAATGTGAGGGGCCTTTTTGGTGTAGATACGTTGTATGTACATGTATGTATGTATGTGGGTTTGTTAGAGACACAAGCTTATGTCTAAACAGTGAATTATAACAACAAAATGTATATGCATGCTATTGACAGTCATCTTGATGTACTAACCCTGTCATGGTCTTTGCAGCATACCCTGTCTATAGCGGCATCCATATTCTGGCAGTGACCACAGGTACACCTAAAAAACAGAGAAACAATAATGTGAGGGCTTGCACTGATTTGTGTGAATGAAAAGTGCAAATAACTTCACGACTAAAGTGTATAACAATCAGGTCAGAAAATAAGAATCATCATACATTTCACAGTGTAAGCTGATATTCCATTACAGTAAGCTAACTTTCACAACTGCTAAATTAACGTACGGCAATTCTCTCTAGTTATACAGGGCTGCCATATTTCAGAAAATGTGGAAATGAAAAAGATATCTATCTATGCTCAGACCCAGCCAGCCACACATATAGTGCTCAGACCCAGCCAGCCAGCCAGCAAGCAAGCCACACACAGTGCTCAGACCCAGCCATCCAGCAAGCCACACACATAGTGCTCAGACCCAGCCAGCCACACACATAACTCCGTAAGGGAGTGGTCAGTGGTTGCACCACTCTAAAAATCTTCAAAAAACTGAACTGAACTATTGATTGATTGGAGAACCTGATTTGGACATGATCTGATGCAGGACAATGTCACTATGACAGAAAGAGAAGATATGGGTCTGGCCACATTCATTCACCCCATAATCGCAGTGGAAATTGTTGTGAAATAAAAAGTCAGAAAACTGGAATGTGGAAAAATGCCTTATTTTTACATTTTCTTAGTTCAAACACATCTGTGGGCTCTCTCTCTGAACATATGCAAGTCGCGATGTGGCCCCTCCCCCTTCACTTCAAACACACACACACACACACACACACACACACGCGACTTTGTCCCTATAATGTGCACGGGCTATACTAGCACCGTTCGACTTCCTCATATCACGCAAGAGACGCCACACAGCACACACCTCACTTGTTACTTGTAACTGTGGGGGCTATATTGTCTTCCATGAAAAATATTTCGAAGCGCATGGCTCATTTCCATGCGTCACAGTCAGGGACCCTGCTGAGGATTTGGTCCACTGTTTACCCTCCTACTGCATATATCAGCGCTGATTGCAGATCGGCTATTTTACCGTTTTTTGAGGACGCACACGTCATGAGCGCGCGTTATTACGCGGCGGAGAAAATTGTTATTTACAATGCGTGTGAAATGGCATGTGTGGCGTGGTGCGTGGTAAAGGGCTAAATTGCGTGACTGTCACACTCAAAGGGTGAGACATGGCAGCAGTGAGTTATACCATGCAATAATACACATTATGGGTTATCCCACTAAGGTACAAACTCATCATGCATGATGCATAGGCAATAAATACTTGATTATAAAGGAACGTTACCAGCTAGACACATCAAGATGCTCCCGTGGGTGAGGAGTTGCTGCTGGTGCTGTTCCACCTCCCTCCTCCTCATCGTCGGTACCAGGAGCCAGCAGAGGCTCGAACATGTAGGGCCTGATCCCGTGGACGTCATGGAACTCCTCTTCTTCCTCCACCTCCTGCTCACCGTCTAACTCTTCCTCCTCGTTATCCTCGAACGTTTCAAACTCAACTGTTGAAACGAATGCTTCCTCCTCCTGCGAGACATCCATTTTTGAATTTGTATTTCTGTGTGTGTGTGTGTGTGTTCAAAGATAAAACAAACTGTATATTCGCGCCTCTCGTCCAGTGCCACGCCTACTGCTGTGAAAACTAGGATGCAGTAGTAAAATGCGGTGATAAAATGCAGTGGGCAGGCCGACCTATCAAAACTAGATGACTGACTGACAGCCCTCCCCCCAAGCTATGGGTGTCCCGCCTCCTGCACTTGCATCTAGTACTTTCACCTCAGATGCCCCGCGCACTTTACCCGCGCAGTCGAAAAGTAACGGGCTTACAGCACACATTTTATTTGTACAGTATTTTACAAAGCCCACGTTGGAACAGATATACTCTTACTAGATCAAGTGGGGTGACGTTCATTTACCAAGTTGATTATATCGATATGTTTCAGGCCCAGGCTATACGTGCATGGATCTTTTGCAAAACGGATATTTTCGTCCTCCGTTTTAGAAAAAATCCCTGGCCATACGACAGAGATATATGTCCACACACAAACGCTGCAGTAGCAGGTTTCAATTGTAGGCTATATTATATTGGATTTTATATTTACACTTATGAGGTGCCAATCATATTTTTTAATGAAGGAATAAGTATCGCATTTTAAAAGCCACCTAAATTGTGAGTGGAAGTATATGTTTCTTTCATTGTCTGTCAGCATGTCACACTATGTGCAAATCTCCAGATCCCGACTCTCGACTTTTCTCTCCATATAATTAAAAAATGATAGACACTTTACCATTGCTCTGGCGACTTGGTACAGAAATTAATAGCAGAGTCAGACCTATAGAAGTGTCCACAACCAGTTGTGAGCTTGTAGAGAGGCTATATTTTCGAGCTGTATAATAAATGTCACGTTATAATGTAGGCTAATACAACGTGCGCACATTGTCAGCATGTAGGCAGAGTGACATGCAGTCAATGGGCTGCATGGCTTATCTCTCTATCATTTGATAAAGGCATATTAAAAACATGACTTGTACACCAAATGAAAATATAAACTTCACGGAATATATAACACTTTGAATTATAACAATCGGTTGTAGACTATCTGAATATCGCACAAGTAAAATCTCAACATCTTTGCACAACGGGATCCATAAGATCCATGCACGTATAGCCGCGAAGAGTGTGTGTGTGTGTGTGTGTGTGTGTGTGTGTGTGTGAGAGAGAGAGAGAGAGAGAGTCCCTCCCGCTCCCCCATATCGGTGTGTGTGTGTGTGAGAGAGAGATAGAGAGAGAGAGAGAGAGAGAGAGAGAGAGAGAGAGAGAGAGAGAGAGAGAGAGAGAGGTCCCGCCCCCCCATATCGGTGTGTGTGTGTGTGTGTGTGTGTGTGTGTGTGTGTGTGTGTGTGTGAGAGAGAGAGAGAGAGAGAGAGAGAGAGAGAGAGATTCAGAGTGTGTGTGTGTGTGTGTGTGTGTGTGTGTGTGTGTGTGTGTGTGTGTGTGTGTGTGTGTGAGAGAGAGAGAGAGAGAGAGAGAGAGAGAGAGAGCGGTCAGGTAACACTGGGTTACTTGAGCCGGCTATGCTGCATGCAGTGCCCCGGGTAGAAGCACCATGACGTCGGGTACAGAGGACTGGATGGCCCGCTGAATCTGGCCGTGGTTGACGGTATGTTAGCGGCGTTACAGAGCGGATGGGCCCGGGGGCACGGAACGCGTCACGCGGAATTGCGATTAGGCAAAAGTTTACCCTGAAACTTACACGTCAACTCAATGTCATTGTAACGAATATTTTCGACCGATTTTTTTTTTTTTTCCCAACCATTATGAACCATTATGAAGCTAAGTCTGACACCAAAACCACTAGCATGAGTTGATAGCCACCAGGACTGCTAACTCGCAGAGCCCAGAGGCGCTCTGCCCTTAGCCCAGATACAAGATCAAGTTCATTGGTCAAATTGTGCGATCCCGACGTGATGTCATAATCCAAGACGCTAATTTTAATAGCATTATTAGCTCCCGAGGGCCGTGTCATCCCCCCTTTAAAAGAGAGTTTTCTTCTTATTCACACAGGGACGAATATTAGCTATTTTTAGAGCTTTTTTGAAGCAGTCAAGGCGGTGAAATTGTTGTATTATTACTGGAGTTTTTATTTTTTAAGTGGAGTGGCAATGCTATGTTGATGGGTTTTCTGTGTGGTTAAGGAGACAGAACCTAGCCATTATTTCCATCATTATTTTCCGTTGCTGGGTTTTGTGCACAAGAGGGTGTAATGAAGTGTTTGCTCAGAACTTATTTGTATTTTTTTATGTCATTAATCTTTGTCTGTGACAGCGCTTGGTAAGAAGAACATAATAGCTAAATTATTGTACTTTGGCTAACACCAACATGAGGCCCCTTCCCCTGCACACGTACTCACAGTCGCACACACACACACACACACACACACACACACACACACACACACACACACACACACACGCACGCACTTGCACACCAGCTCAGTAGATATAGACTTAAATAGACTCATGACTAATGTTTATCAAAAGTAAGATTAATGGATTACGTTTAATTTGTTATTACAGTATTAGAATGCTATTTGTGTGCAATTGCCTTTACTACCCTAGCAGCCTATACATTTGCATCCACTGGAACTTATACTGGAGAGTTAGTAGCCCTATTCTGTAATTATTAGGCTTTGGTTAAATGCAGCCTCACAAATAAAAGAAAAGAAAAAACACTGGAAGAAATGAAAATAAAATGCAATCTATGTGGTATAGGGAAAGAAACCTAATAAGACGTTATGTAGGCCTAAGTAAGTTGGAAGCCCACCTCTCCAACCATGTAACCATTAGATCACTTTGAAGCTAACTCGCATTAAAAACACATCCACCCAGTCAACTTGAATATATAGCAAGATCAAGAGTTAGAAAACGGATTGCTGTGAGGTTATGCAGGGTGCAGGAGCCTCCGAAACATGCAATGTCACTGTTGTCACATTAGTTTAAGTCCACTTTTCCCGAGTAGAAGTTGCATCTCCCTTGTTTCGCCTGCGTTGATGCGCAATTCCTGCATGATGCACTGTGTTCTCCCTGGGCAGAGGGCCGGGGCCTCTGAAAAGGAAACACCATGAAAAATACATCAGTCTCTGCCTGGAAGAGAGACCAATTTAGTGCGTCTCCAGAGTCGTCATTAAAAGCCAATTCATCTGTCCTTCACAGGGTGGCCTCTCACCAGTGCGCTCCACTTGTACCCCTGTCCGCAAATGCAGTTTACATTGGTGCTGAAGTGCCCCAGGCAAGCACAGCTCTCCATGGTGTTGCTGTGCCATCGGTGTGGGGCTCAAGCCAGGGTCCATCACACTGCAGGGCGGTGGGCCGGTGGCACTCACAGCAGACACACAAAACATGCAAACACATTCATGTAGGCATGCACATTGTACACACACACGCACAGAGCATGAGTGTGGTATGCGCACGTGTGTGAAGTTAACAAAACCTTTTATGGCATGGCCAGGATGGATGAGGTCACAAAACACAAGTCAGTCAGTTTACAGCAGTGCCCAGTGTGACTGACTGACTGAACAATGCATTGTGATTAGTGTGGTTTCATTCACAAACTGCACACCTTGTAGTAACATTCTATAGCTAAAGATTGGGCACAGTGGCCAATGACCACGTACTGTAGTTAGACTCCATCCAGGTTGGTTGTGGATGTGTTACAGTGTTGGTCAACTTTTCTTGAGTAAATTATCCTAAATCCTGCACAAGATGAATGTGGGGAATGTACTGTGGGAAACTATCCGGACGTAGTACATACAATACTACAGACGGACAATTGTCCGCCCTGATCAAGGTCTAAAGACCGAAACGTCAACTTAATAAAGAGCAACATGTTTCCGAAAGTGTGCGGGTCCTTCTCTTTGTTTTTCAAAGATACTCTTTTTAAAATGAATGTTCACATTTTAGATATGTGATTTGTTAAATAATTATTAGACAAGTGGGAATTTGTTATTTGTCACTAATGCATCAAAATAAACCTGTGGCTGTGACCTAAGACAGACTGCTGTGTGCTAAATGTTTCCATTCAATATCAGTAAACCTGAGTCCTGCCCTTTGCATTAGACTCTCAAATCTAACTACTGCAGAACAATTTCCCCAGGTATTAATTTAATTAGATTTCATAGTAACTGTTAGAGCTGTTGAAAATACTTTTACACATGACTGGTTGTTGCTCAAAGACCTGGTATGTGGGCCAGGCTGCCAAATCAATTCAGTGAATCGTTTAATTTGGTTGTCCCACTGCTGGATATGGTAGAAATGTGACTGGTTGTTGGCAGTGAAAGCAATAACTAGACAGATTGCAGAGTGTTTACCCCCGCCAGTGCAAAGTAAGTACACATAGTCAAGTACTGTACTTAACCCATTCAGGCCTGACGTCAAATAAAAAAAAAGTCTTCTAAATCATTTTTCTGAAAGATTTGAGGCACATTTTAACGTATTTTCAAAAATAGCAGACCTACAAGTTCATGAGTTTGTAGATCTGCTATTTTTCAATAGCTAAATTATAACGTATGTATAATGTATGTAACACCAAAAGGGGTTCCCGCTCAAAATGGGTTAAGTACAATTTTGAGTTATTTTCATGAAATAACCGGGTGAAAATGATTCCTTGATCAAATCAAAGATGGCTCAATACAGTTTCCTTTGGTATGAGAAGGAGAGTTCTTGGTATTCATGTACACTGATCCCTTTGAAATTATGGTGATAAGATGACATGGACATCATATCAGTGCCTTTCACCAGTATAGGCGGAGGAGTCATTCCTGGGACTCGAATGTGCAGATGAATATACGTTTTCAATGTATAACAAAAGATTTCAATGTTTGCGCTGTCATCTGTCCTTGACAAGCACTGTCAGTGACAGACTACTTCAGCCTGAGTATGGCAATGAATGTTCAACAGACTGCTGGGTTCCAGATGGATGTGCTCCTTTTAAACGAGTCCTAGAGTTTTTTTATAACATGATATCAGAACATCATCAAACTCCAAAATGTAGAGTATAGTCGATCTTTATACCCCCCCAGGGACAATTACATTTTGCTTTGCTGCAAGCAAGTCAGTGAATGCTACCATATAACTCAGAACTACAGCAATAAATGGATGCATAAAGAATAACAACAAAAGTAATGATAGTAAGCTCATCATCCTTACTTACTCATCCTTTTTATATACTGTAGGCCCCTTCCCTTCTGTCTCCTCTATCCCACAATACACCTCTCTCTCTCTATTTCTCTCGTCTCTGAGTTCTCTGGCTGTAAAACGCTTGCCTCATCCACACTTCTCCTCTCTCACAGCATCAAAGTCGAGCTGAATGTAGAGCAATGCCATAAAATGTCACCGCCACACAGACACACATGCTCAGATGTATGGACACAGTCATGTGTGCTCACATACACGTACACTAACCCCCCCCCCACACACACACACACACACACACACACACACACACACACACACACACACACACACACCACCCCTCAGCACAACAGGAGGGATGACATATTGTAGCACTTTGTAAGTGAAGCAGCTCTTTAACGAGCTCTAATGTGACGCTGGCTGGAGACTTGGTGAGACACGGTGAGAGAGAGACACATACATACAGTGACAGAATGGCACTGAAAGAGAGACACACACTCAAGGGGACATGACGAATACAGAGATGCACAAACGCAAGCGCCAGACATGCAGAGATAGAAAGACACAGGGACATAGTGATAAAGCGACGGTACTGTTAGGCTGACAGACACAATGAAATGTCTACTCCCTTGGTCCTCCAGCAGCTGACAGCTGGAATTCACACCCAACAGCACAAAGACGTGTGTGTGTGTGTGTGTGTGTGTGTGTGTGTGTGTGTGTGTGTGTGTGTGTGTGTGTGTGTGTGTGTGTGTGTGTGTGTGTGTGTGTGTGTGTGTGTGTGTGTGTGTGTGTGTGTGTGTGTGTGTGTGTGTGTGTGTGTGTGTGTGTGTGTGTGTGTGTGTGTGTGTGTGTGTGTGTGTGTGTGTGTGTGTGTGTGTTAGCACAGTGTTTCTAAACCTGTGGGTCCACACATGATTTTATAGGGGTGGCAGTATATATATTAGTAATAATAATAAACTTTATTTATATAGCACCTTTCATTCATAAATGTAGCTCAAAGTGCTTTACAGAGCAGAAAAAATAATAAAAACAAAAGCAAAACAAAACAGCATTAAAACAGGCATGCAGTTTAAAACAATAGGACAATAGCGCAGTGTCAAATCAGGAGAAGGCAGTGGTACAAAGATAAGAACAGATAAAGCAGGGCAACGACATTAAAAAACGACAATAAAAAACAAGCAGTAATACAATACAGTGAGGACATGAATAACAAAAATAAAAATAAATCACTTAAAAGCAATGTTGTAGAGGTGGGTCTTGAGCTGAGCTTTAAAAATGTCTACAGAGGCTGCCTGACGAATGTACAGTGGGAGCTTGTTCCATGCCGACGGCCCGTAGAAGCAAAAAGCTGCTTCCCCGTATTTTCTAGTTGCCACCTCTCTAGGCAAAGTGAGCAGGCCAGCAGTGGAAGACCTTAGGGGCCGGTTTGGGACATATTTATGCAGGCAGTCATGTAGGTAGGAGGGCGCGAGACCATTGAGAGCTAGAGCTAGTGGTGGGCATAGATAAATTTGTTTTAATCTAGATTAATATCACTGCAATCCTGGAGTTAATCTAGATTAAAATGGCTCATTTGAACTTCAAAATACGTGTACGCTACCTAAATAAGGACCAGAAGTAAGTCCTTGAGAACGGGTTTAGACCAGGATCCCTAATTATGGATATTAACAATACAACTAGCCTATTAATACCTTTTATATTTCTTATTGTGAGTTTGTAGAACTGTTCACAGTGTTGCCACGTCTAGTCATTATAAGCTACAATGGACTGGTTTCTTAAAATATTGGTGGTCCTTGAAATGAAAATGTTTGAGAACCACTGCTCTAAAACAACATTGGACAATGATGTTTCACAGTCAGCACTATAGTTGCTTATTCTAGATTTATTTTCTGACTTTTTCGGATTTTCTGACTTGACCTGTTTAGACCTGGTTGCTTGTTTCCCTCTCACAGTCACAAAATGTGGCAACCCTGGTCAAAGCAGTGTTGTGGTTCCGTGGTTGTGATGCATGGATGATAATTTAGTTTAGCACACAACAGAGGATGTAGCAGGCTGCTGCCGTCATGTTTAACAGTATTTATGGATATGGACTTATGGCTACATCGCTGCCTCCTTCTTTAGTAGAAGTAGAAATTTAACCTGTTGCTGACTGTTTACCGTCCCTCTCACAGACTACACAGAGTGCACTGTCTCCGTGCAGTCGCAGTACAGTGCTCCGCCTAGACCGCCTCCTCCCTCACGCGCGCACACACACACACGCACACGCACACGCACGCACACACACACGCACACACTTATTTGTGGAACCCAGTCAAACAAAATGTAGTGCCTCACCTCAACTCTATACTGTATATTCCAAAGTGCTCGTCAGCGTGGGGGGTTCCGACAATAATGATATTTTTTTGGGGTATATCATACCTGTGCCTGTTTGCAAAATGCAAGCACTAGTGTACTTGCAGCAATGCCCCTTCATATCATTGCACTGTATATATTTGCAGATAATTTGGTTTGTGAGCAATAATCACAATAAAGATGACATGAGAAATTGACAATAAGGATGCACACAATGCGTTTAACATGCTTCTGTTTCTGTTAGTCAACCAGCTTGCCTGGGCTGTGGCTCGCCGGTCCAGGCACCTTGGCCGGTAGCCCGAGTCTGGCAGTGTGCCGCGGGTTCGACTCCCGATCCCGACGGCCCTTACTCCATGTCACTCCCCCATCTCTCTCCCCCATTTCCTGTCAAAAAAGACGAAAGCAGCAAAAAGAAAACATTAAAAAAAACTACTGAAAATTAGCAGATCTACAAGCTCGCAGCGTGGCACAGAGTTCCGTGCTACGAGCTTGTAGATCTGCTATAAACAGTGTGAAAAATCATGAAAACGTGTGCAAATCTCTGATATATACATTCTTTCACAGGAAACGTTTTGAACTCATATCTTTGCTTCTGGGGGGGTGGTCCCTGGAACAGCACATTTTCAGATGGGGGTTGGCGGCCAATTACATCATGACATGAAATAGTTTGAGCACCACGGATATATAGAAACATAGGTTTTTCCGAAAACTGTCAGGATTTAGAAGACGTTTGAAGAATCTGGTCTCACTGGGTTATTTAGTGTGAGGTCGGCATCAGCAGGTGCTGGTCATCTGCAGCGTGTCCATGTCTGTGGGAGTGTGTTCTCCACGGGTCCATGACTGGCTCTATCTCCACCACTGCTGTGCTAGTGATGGACAGCACCTGCTGGCCTCAGTGTTGTGCCATTGTGGTGTATACCAGTGTTCTCCCTCTCCCTCCCCAAGAAAGAGAGAAATGTTTAATTTCTGTTCTGTGCTAATGATCAATAAATGCCTTTGTGGATGGGTAATATTGACTTCCGCTTCTGAGTTGTGCATCAGTCGCCACAGTACCAAAAGTAAAAGTACTCACTGTGCAGAAGGCCCCATTCCAAGTTTTCAACTGTTCTTTTGAAAATAGCCAATGTTCTCCCCGTGTAATGTTCTCCCCGTGTCCCCTCAAAAAACATGCAGTAATCCTGGTCTCTAAAACTGCTTCGCCTGTCCAGCCGGGGCGCCTAATAGAGGGGAATGGAAACTCCCCCCAGTCAGGAGAAAAGAAGGGGCTTGGACTGATGGACTCATGCATTGAAGGAAACACGAGGTCAGTCTGTTGCTCTCCACGGGTTGGCAGAGGGAGTGTAGGGCCCAGGATTACATTAGACAATTGACACTGGGTAGAAAAAATGGGTTACAAAATCTTAAAAAAAATAGTCGATCTACAACCTCACAATCCGTCACATCGCGGTGCATTGTGAGCTTGTAGATCGTCTATTTTCAAATGACCGAAATGCATACTGTAGAGGTGAAGTGGTTAATTTTCAAATACATGTAGTGAAGTAAAAGTGAGTGTGTGCGTGCGTGCGTGTGTTTGTGCTGTGGCGACGTCATCCCGTGCCAGCAGGTCTGAAGGATGGTGTATGTGCTGTCCTCTCCATTCATCGCTGACACATTGTGCGACCCGGAGGCAAATCCTCCCCTCTATCTCTCTGCCACGGGTGTGCTCAGCTGTTAAATGAGAACACAGAGGCCAGGCTGATAAAATGTGAAATGCATCCTCTCTGCTCTCTGTGAGCACACATTCAGTATACGCACCAAATATCCACGCGCGCAAGCATGCATGCACATGCACACACACACACACACACACACACACACACACACACACACACACACGCACGCAGCATATAGATTTACACACATGTCAATTTATCATCCCATGAGTCTCATCTGCTAGCATCCTCCACTTCTTTTTCCCCATCTAAAGATTTGCATTAGTGTGACTGCATTAGCACGGCTACTCTTGTCTCTGAATGCTAATGATACATTTCTACATTTTTAATGCAACATCATCATCGCTGACATTAGACCTCCCGGCTGCTGAAAGATTCAAGCCTTAATGGAAGGATCATTGGCCGTTGCACGTAAGCCTCCAGTCTTGGCACGCTTGTATTTAACAGCGCAAAACATCGCCTCGTGTTTGTTAGAAATCCAAATGCTCCATCTCAAATGGTAATACTTTTAATGGTGTCTAGTGAAAATAAATAAATTAGATAAATAAATAAAAGCAGCACTTGCTCCGAAGCAATATATATTCATGGATATTTCAGAGCCGCAATTCTTTAATCAGAGGAGAGAGCACTGAAGAGATGTTCAGTTCTGTTTTAGTGTTTTTATGAACCTGGAGCCTGTATAGTTTGAGTTTCCCACTGTAGATGACATCTCTAAATTGAGATGCTGCCAAAAATGTATATGAAACGACATGAGGTGGCATTTTATGTGACACTAATTACCTTTAGGTTTAAATGTTCCATTCGTCAAACTTTGAACATTGCATGCTGTACATACTACATGCTGTACATACTACATGCTCACCATGGTTTAGATGCAGCACATGCAATCCTTATCCACTCGCTTCAACATGTTTACCTTAGTTGAATCCATGATGCTCCATTGTCACTAATACACCCAGCCGCTGTAAGCTCTGATAGACTCAGTAAACTCTTGTAATAAATCCTGTTTGTCACCACAATGCAGCCATGACAGGCTTTTGACATGGCAAACAACACTCCCTGGCTGCTGTGGCCTGCAAATAATCACGCTCGTCTCTCCTTCACGTTGCCATCAGTCTCCTCTCTCTGGTTCTAATTACAAGCAGGACAGAGTCCTACAGACGAGATGAAAGGAGCATTTGGCCCCCTGTCGAGGTCCCAGCCCTCCGTGTGTGCTTACCACAGGAACTTTGCTCTCCACCCGCACACTCTGACTTCTCACCGATGCGTCACAGGGGAGAGAAAGGGAAAGGAAGTGTTCCTAGCTAATGGAAAAACCGCTTTGTTTGCCACTGTCGGGGGCCAAAGACCTTGTGATGATAAAATGGCATATTTTCATCGTTGCATGTCATGAAAGTTCACGCTGTGAGATGCTTAGGAGTCATTTTGCGAGCACATGGCTCCCTCCAGCTTCTGATAAATGCAGTCATTAACTTTGGTACACTGTGATCCTGGCTACTAGTATAGAGAGAGAGAGAGAGAGAGAGAGAGAGAGAGAGAGAGAGAGAGCTAAACAGCTTGTTATCGTAGGGGAGGCGACTTGAGTTCCCCCACTGTTGGGTGCATGCTGTTGTGATGTATGCTGGAGGGAGGGTTGGAGCAGAATGGTTTGAATCCTAGAGGAGAGAACATTAAGAATCTTCTTCTCATCTCGTTTCACCACCTTCTCATTCTCACTCATTCATTCTGACATGCTGCTACTTTTCAAGCGGAAAGGTTACTTTGTCTCAGACAATGATGATGGCGAGTCCATTTATAACTTGAGAGACATGAGATGGTGTCATATTCCTGGCTGTCAAGAACCTGGCTTCTATTAAAGATAACCAGCTAGTACTGTACTGTAGCATAATGGACTGGACCTTTATTCATGTTGATGATGTGCGTAGATAACAAATACATTTTCTATCAGTGCAAATAGAAAATGAATGCATTGTATTACAGTGTAACAGTTTCTCTATTCCTGCATCTGATTTCAGATGAGTTAAGTCTGTTGAACTGCTGTTAATATGAAGTCCAACTGCTTGGGACTTGCCACAAATTCTGCAATTCTGTTGTGATTTCTTCAGTTTTTATGAGTGGTTTTCAGTATGTATTCTTGGACTCTGGAATATGCCAGGAGAACCAAAAACATACAAACAAACCTCGTCGTTTTTCTGTTTCTTTTCTCTTTCTCTCCTGTACTTAGACGACCAGTTATCTTTGAGCTGTTGAACCCACACTGACCTCACAGTGGCCTGAACCCAGGCTGGTCTATTTGGGTTTCTTTTCAAGAACCGGTCCTGAGCACAACTCATGCTCATCGCCTACACCTGTTCGACTGCCGAGCCCCACCTGCCATCCCCTCACCTGGGCCTCAGTTCTCTGACAGCTGGCCAAGGGAAACCCACTGTTAGGGCACACCCCAACATGGCTGCCTCTATGCCTGCCTTCAAGGTGCCCTATCTAGGAAGCCATGCTGAACTTGAGAAACTGTCTGCCCAGGAGCATAACTCGCCAACTAGGATGTAATGTTAACAACTTTGATGCAGTCTTTTTCTAGCACAAGTCGAGCAGCCTGCGTGTGCTGTCTTCCCAAATGTAGAGAAAGGCATGTTTATCTGTGTATTTCAAAATGGCTGCCATTGGTGACCCCAATGTAGCCAAGCAATTTGTGTCTTGCTGTGCTTCTTTGGGAACTGAAATAACAGCTACATATTGGAAACACAAGGGTGCTTCTTTTTTCCTCTTTCATATGACATGCTTTCCTGTAGCCCCTTGATCCCTTGCCTGAAGCTATCACCTCCACTGGTATTACACCGGCATTGCCTTCTCTGCGAGTTTGTTGATTCTCAGCCGAACACTAGCCAATATCCTAAAATAAAAGAGAAACACAGCAAATCCTGACTTATGACCATTTGATGGCCATTCTTCAAAGAAAGGAAACGGCCTATGTATGTAAGACATTGTGTCTGGGCTGAACTTTGATTTTGTATAGGTCCTGGGGTAATGTTGCAAAACACAAAAGCGAAAAGAGGGGGCGGGGTGGGGGGAGAGAAAATCCAATATATTGAAGATGGCATTTTTTACCCTCAGGGTGTTGCAATCCGTGCTCGTATTGCAGGGTTAGATATTATACACTGTAATTCAGCCAGGGGAATAATTGACCTGTCAAAGGGTCCATGCTAGAAGCCCCATCACTCGTCTGTAGCAGGAGGGAGCCACGGCTGCTAGCAGATAGCCTCACTTCCCACAGCCACTATGCTGCTGTTGTTCTTCTGATTGATACATTTTGTTTTCCAGCTCTCTGAGATCTAATAAGGTTAGAGCTATTTTACCACATACACCCTAAAGTAATACATGAAATCGACCTGGAGCTTATATGCAGTCAGTACTTGTGGTGGAAAGGGAGCTAAGCTTATTTCAGATGATGATT
The DNA here is from genome assembly GCF_964188405.1 of Protomyctophum parallelum. Lineage (NCBI taxonomy): Eukaryota > Metazoa > Chordata > Actinopteri > Myctophiformes > Myctophidae > Protomyctophum > Protomyctophum parallelum. Next base: position 35,170,593 of record NC_139711.1, on the reverse strand, counting down.
CGCTATGGTATAGGTTTGATGGTGACGTAGAATAAAACAAAACACATCATCAGACTTGCATGTCCCCTTGGCCTATTGTGTTGCTCTGCCTATACTGTACATATGCAAGCACTTCACCACTATTATCATTAATCCATCAGTGAAATGTTGGAATTCACTGACACAATCATACTCTGTGGCATTATCTATAGAAATGAGAGAAAAAAGTGAAATGAGGAGTCATCCTTGACAGTATTCCTGACAAGTGGGTGCATGTGTGGTGTACAACGCCAAGATAATGATAATGATAATTTATTTGTTTATGTAGTCAAGACATAGTCACAAAGTGCTTTACATAACAGGGTAAAAAACAACAACGTAGTCACAGCTACAACAAGATATCATTGAATGACAGCAGGCACAACATGAAAGCATACACACAAAAATAGAATAAGGTATGCAAAAGGAAATTTAGAGAAAGCCTTAACGTAAAGGTGGGTATTTAGAAGGGATTTAAAACACGACACAGATTTAGCAAGTCTTAAATTAATAGGTAGGGCGTTCCATAGTTTGGGAGCCCGGATTGCAAATGCCCTGCCACCTTTTGTGATAAGCTGGTCTGTGGGGGTCACAAGGAGGGCTTTGTCTGAGGACCTGAGTGAACGTGTAGGCTTATAGGGAGCCAGCATGTCGGAGACATACTGGGGAGCCTGACCATTTACAGTTTTAAAAGTTAAATCTTAAAATCAATTCTATAACTAACAGGTAACCAGTGAAGGGTGGCTAAAATGGGGGTGATGTGGTCCCGTCTTTTTGAGTTATAGATAAGAAGATAAGATAAAGTTACAACTTAAGCCTGAGGCTTGTTATGCTATGGGGGCAATTTCCTGCCATGGTTTGGGAAAGGTCACTGCAAATCTGTACATAGTTATTCTGGGTGATCACCTTTATTATCCTATGATGATTTCTCTCCTGATGGTACTAGGATGATAATGCCCCCATCCACAGGGCAGGAGGGGTCAATGAATGCTTTAATGATACTTTGAGTATGAAAATGGTGTGAATCACAATGCTATGGCCTTCGCTGTCACTATGAGATTGATGTGAATCATAATGCTATGGCCTTCGCTGTCAGTAGTTCAGACACCTATAGACAATTTTAGTTTTGTACAGCAGTGTGTGTGTGTGGTGTGTGTGTGCACACACGTGTGTGCGATGCGTGCGTGCGAGCGATGCGTCCACTCCCTGGGGTATAAACAATAGTTTTTCTAGTGTTTAGTTTTTTCTGCTTTCCAGTGCATACTGCAGGCCTTATTGTTGGGATTTGGAGGAGATTTGGCTCTGGCTCCAAAAAATTGAACATTTTATGTGGAACATGCATGGTTTTCCAATTCACATCACTGGGCGAGCTGTCAAACCACGGCTGTTTTTTCCGGGGGCTGGAGTGGTGGGGGGTGGAGCTTAGTGAATGGTCCATTGCCGCTGAATGTCCGCCTGTCATGACATGCTCAGAATATATAGGGATGGGTTAATGTGGTTAAAAGCATTAATTGCATAAATTGCCAGCTTTTTAAAATAAGTTTGACTTATTTTTTATCCACAAAATAGGTGGCGTGCTTTTAACAAGGAATGATCACATAGTGATAAAGGTGAAACAGGTGCTGTCTCCCCCTTGTTTTTGTTTTTGCCCATATTATTGTTATTATTTTAGTAACATGTATGTTTACACTCGTTTACACTGTTAAATGAACACTGGCGCTTAACACTAGCATGTCTGAAAAAAATTCACTCCCAGTCTGGCTATTTCGGCCAAATCGACCGACGTCCCCCTTTCTCCCCCACTCTACTTGATCATGGTGGCCCCCTGAAAATGGCTCATCTGCCAGCTCACAAAGCGCTGTCATGCAATGACTTTATTTCTCCCGAAACTGAAACAATATATTGCGACCTCTTTCCTTTCTTAGTCAAAGGCTGTTTTCAATTAAATTACTTGTGTATAATATGAATAAATGCTACATCCTACAGTACATTGTGCATTCTGTTCGATAACACACACGTAGCCTATAATGTTTCCCCCTCTATAATATATAACTCTAATGTCGTATTTCGTCTGACTTTGAGCAATGTGCCTGGCTCTGGCTGTTATACAATAACGTGCACTCACACCGTCACTATAATTATAGTTTGGTAAACTGAAATGAAGTTAGAATGTGACATGCCTGGTTTCTATTTAGTGTGCAAGGCTTACATCCGGTCTAAAGCCCACCCACTGTATGCGCTGATTTCCATACACAATACATACACGATCCGTATCCTCCCCTCACCGGATGTTGAATTAACAGTGCTAACGGCCGTATTTGAACGACGTATATCCAATCTTTTAAATTATAACCGATTTCCCGACATTTCCTTTTCACTTGATACCGTTTCGTAGAGAGGGCCTACACAACCGATCTATATACCAAATGAAAGCCAGAATTTCGTAGTTTACATGGTATTTTGGATTTTTTTTAAATGAGCAAAAAATTAGCGAGTTATGATTTAAAGAAAAGAGGGGTGGAGGGAAAAAAAGAACACACAACACACAGACAGCTAGCTAACTAGGCTAGCTAGCTTCTAGCCTGTTGTGTGTTGGTGAAAGTCTATTCTCCAGGCTGGGAAGCGTATTTGAGCGAGTAGCTACGTTGTTTTGTTTATTTTCTGCAAAGTATAACCCAAATGCCCCTCCATACTATAGCCATGTAGAATAATTCTGTGTTTACAAACACACAAGCACGCTAATGGGCGGTGATCAGAGCGTGAAACCTGAGGACAAAGACAGGACCAATCGAAAACAACATGCAGACTTTTTCGTTTGCATGGTCGGTTTGACCCGATGCGATTATTTGGCACAATCAATCAAATATATAGAAACAAATAAAGGGGACTACGGGCAGCTTGCAGATGATCCATTTTCGGTGCGGCCACCATGATCAAGTAGCGGAACAAAAAGGTTGATATTTAAATTGTGCTAATCTCGGCCAATGTTCTAATTCCAAATGGCCTATAATCCGTGAAGTGTAAATTTTCATTGGGTGTATAATAATTTATTTATAAGAGACGGAAGAAAAAAAGAAAAGTGCGTGCAGGCAACAATGTTGTCTCCAGCTGGAGAGGGAGGTGTGATCTTTAGACGAGTGGGGGAGAAAGGGGGACGTCGGTCGATTTGGCCGAAATAGCCAGACCTAGTAGGTATATCTATGCCTAAGATCATATTTACAAAACGTTTCAAATGGAAAGAAAAAACAGAAATGATTTCAATCGAATATTTAGACAAAGGCATGCAAGGGGAACTTTCTCTGGACTTCATGGGCTAAGAAAATTAACATTAAAATCTCAAAATCGGTCAGAACGGCTGCTCCGACGTCCTAGTGTTAAGTAATATATCATAAATGTAGGTTTAAAGGCTAGAATGGCATTGTAGAGAAGTGGACTATTGTCTCTCCTTCATTGCGGGACTGCAGGAGTCTGGAGACAGTTCCAGTCATGAATGATCAGCTTCAGTCAGTTTTGTAGGTCGTACCTGGAGCTGTGCATTATCTGCGCTGTGCACAGCAGCACATTGGAACTGTCTTTATATCCATGGTGTTGTTCAGTCGCTTTCCACGTGCGACACAAAAGTTTATTTTGGTTAGTAGCCTACTGCAGACGCAGCCATGCTGTTTCGCATAATCGTGTTGGACAAAATGAAACCAGCCGGACCAACGTTAATGGCTTAATGCATGTAGGACCCGCATTTTCAAACTGTCCACTCGTCGCGACGGACCCAACGGTATAAAATATGTTGTGAGTGATTCTGTGCATGTGTGCATGGATGCTGTTGGCATGCCGTTGCTTGCTGTCCCATCCCATTGGCCAGAGGTGCGTGTGTGCATGGAATGGATGCATAGAGTTACCGTTGGCATGCCGTTGCTTGCTGTGCCATTGGCCAGAGGAGGCAGACGAGGCAGCCAATCAGGCTAGGCTGACTAGAGCTAGACTATGACAAGGTTGTCTAGTTTTAATGAGCTTTCATTAGTCAGGCTTCACCTGACAAAAATAATACTTGATATTGGAATGTGAAAGATTTATAGAAGTGGCATTCATACAGTTAAATGAAAAGGGACAAGACCATTGGCACCCGACTGTATTAGCCTTTTATTTTTTACCTGCTGTTTGTTATGGACAGGAGCTTTGTTGTGACAAAGGTCTCCTATGGTTCAATTGCAAATCCCTTGCCTCCCATTCAGTCTATCACTATGCCCTAGGCTGAACCTGAACCCACATGGTTCAGGTTCAGTCAGGGCACTGGTTTTGAACACCAGTATGTGTGTGAGCTAGTGTGCATGCATGCATTTGTGTGTGAGGGGGGGCATGTGTTCCTGCATGTGATTATATGCCTATACAGCATACCGTATGTACCCACTGTACACACACGTCTGTTCATGCATTAGCTATGCCTGTTGGTTTGCATCTTTATCTCTGAGTGAGTTAGACTCCAGCCGTGAATCAAGATATTTGCTACAGTGTGTAATCGCTCTCTTATCATGTTCTCACGCCATGTCATTTTGCTCTACACGTCCTCTTTGTCCACTGAGAGCTGGCCTACACTTCCCTAACGCAATGTGGCAGCATACTCCCCCAACACCAAACAGAAACCAAGACCTGCACACACAGCCTCCAGAGAGGGATCATGCTAACGTGACTTATTTTCCAAGCAAAAACATTGGATAGGGTGGCCTACTTTCGCTGCTGCGCCTGATGTGATGTCTACATAAGAAGATCTAATTGGGGATGTGTTTTCTGAATGCCTGTCAGTGATGCTCTATTTTGGGGGTTCTACTGACTGTAAGCAATGTGGACATTAGATTGCACACTTGTTACACTCAGTGGAGATGGAATGCCACATGATGGATCGTGAACCTGACTGATCATCTCTTTAAAGGCTTTTTGCCCTTCAGCTGTCTTTCATAACGCTGCGTGTGTGTGCTTGTGTATGTGTGTCGACATGTGTGCACACATGCGTGTAGGCAGCCACGTATGAAGGCATCTCTTAAGTGCAAGTGGACAGTGTGCAATTATAGGTGCATATGCCTGCCACAGCTTGTGATGACTGTATGCGTGCGTCCGATGCGTGTGTGCGTTAGTGGGGGAGGGGAACGCTGTCTCAGATTATTGATGGTAGCATAAAATGATCAAACTCTCGCCCTGCTGTGCACCTGTTTCCAAGCATGCAACTGCCACTTTCAATTACATCGTTTGGAAATCTTAAGCAGTGCCTATATTTCTCATCTTCCCTTGAATTTCTTTACTGCTCTCGTGAGGACTATTTGGCCAATATTTGCTTGTCAGACTAGATTTGGCTACAGGATATATGGAAGTTTGGTCATGGCATTTATGAAAACCACATTGATTATCTTAGCTAAATGTTTATGAACTCACTTCAATCCAGGTCTGGATATTCTTTTTGCTCACTATTACTTCCTGTTTCCTGTTGAGAGTACTCAACCCCAGTACTTGAGTCAAAGTACAGATACTCCTGGTCAAATATTACTACTTAAGTACATACTTAAGTACATACTTAAGTATTCAAGTACCGTTTCCCTTCCTAGAAATGTAGTGGAGTCAAGAGTAGCCTGCTATATTTGTGTGAAAGTATCAAAAAACAACTAAATATTGCAGGTACAGATACTCAAAGTGTACAGTATTTTTTGCATGGTGGTAGACACAATGTAGAAAGAGAGTGGGCTATCCTTCATGAACGTATTCATTAACTAGAACGATTCTAGTTAACATATTGTTCATGAATATTTGATCCAGCAGTAGCCCCATGTTTACCTTTCCTGTAAACAAATACAGGAAAGGTATAAACAAGGGCACTGAAAGGGGCTAATCCAGCAGGAATTATCATACTGTGTTGGTCGGAACATTGCTAACAGTATTAATATACGGTGACAAAGATTACATGGCATGATAAAATGTATTTGAGAAAAATATATTAGCCTATTATATTAAATATTCTCAAACTTACTTATCTTTATAAGTTTTCTATCTGTCTGTGCATGTGTGTCTATGAAGAGAGACAGAGAAATGCACGCATGCACTTTTGCACAAGGGATCATGGCCGCAGATATCTGTGGGGTTTGCGTTGGTGTGAATGGGTGGCCACAACTTGAACACAGGCATGGCAATGGACACATGGGCACCGGAGCTGGCAGGTAAGCTTGGCAAAATGTGGGTTCTCCTTGGCCCATGCTTATTCCAGGGTCCCCTGTGATGCAGGCTGGCCCTGGGGCTGGCAGGAGGTCACTCTGGCTTAATCACATCCAGCTGGGTTCACTGGCTGAACATGGGCCCCTGATTGCGCTCATTAGAGGGGGAGCACTGGGGCGTTGGCAGCTAGGGGCGGACAGCCGTCCTTCAAACCAACTGTCATATGTGTAGAGCCACTGAGAGGCCAGTCGCACATGTCTAATAGACAAGCGTAGTCAAGCGCAGGAGGAAACTCACCTCAGCGTAGGTAATTTTTTAATATGCCTAATAGGCGAACATTCGGCGACAATGGACCGACCGTTCGTTCACTAAGGTCCAGACCAACACCCCCCCACCCCCCCCACCCCCACAGTCTGACAAAACAGCCGTGGTTAGATAGCTCTCCTAGTGACATGAATTGGAATACCATGCATGTCGCACATAAAATGTAAAATGTTTGGAGCCAGAGATTCAGAATCTCCTCCAAATCCCTTAAGGCCTGCACTGGAACAATGTGACAATTCTCTGCCAATGCCAAACAGCTTATTCTACTATTGCTATATTGTTTAGAGCTATCTTTATACCCCAGGGACACAAACAGACGGAAACACTGTCCAACACTGAAATCTTCTAGGTCTGAATTAGTGACAACGAAGGTCATAGCAATATGATTCACATCATACATACAGTATAGTGACAGCGAAGGTGTGATTCTGGCTATTGCTATTGTTTGAAGCTATCATTATACCCCAGGGAGTACACAGGGTACATACATGTCACTGCAGCATTCATCCACATGATCAGATATTTCTGTTTCGTTTTACTTAACGTTCTCCCTCATTCCCAAGCCCATGAACACAACATTGAACAAGCCACGTACAGCAAGTGAATCAATAGAGCGTTGCAGTCCCGCCCCCTTTCAGAACGACGAGTGGCCGGGAAGAGAATTTCCAATTCATTTTTCCCATAGACCTTTCAAAAACTAAAACGATTTTTAAGCCTCAGACAAAGCCAACTCGACTCCTGACAAATCATGACAAAAACTCATTGTTGTACCCTGCCCTTTTTACCAACTGCTTTTTATCAGCTGCAATAGCAAGCTGAGTCTATAATCAATGTGCAAGCTAGTCCAGCTGGTTTTCTCATTGGCTGACGTATGTGCGCACCGCAAATATGTCCGGGCGGAAACACACGACTCAGAACACAATAGTTCCGCCTTAGAGAACTTTGGTTCCTACTTAAACTACTGCGCTGAAACTGACAAAGAGGCAGTTATAGCGGACCCCGGCACATAATAATAATGTAGCTGGTAATTCATTGATTTATTTAAAATTGTGTTCATTGTCACGATTTGTCAGGAGCCGTGTTGGCTTTGTCCAAGGCTTTAAATAATTACTTTCTGAAACGTCTATGGGAAAAGATTAATGGGAATTTCTCTTCCGGGCCGCTCGTCGGGGGCGGGACTGTGCCACTCCATTGCATCCATTGCAGCTGGATACCGATAGGCCATAATATCAATGATTCTTTTTAGCAATCGCCATTGGCCTGAAAAGTGTTGTAACTGCTTCACTTTCCAGAGTTTTCACTTAAAGATACTTTGGGCAACCTTCAGATCCATAGGTCTCAAATGTTCTGGCCGTATTATCAATAAAAGTCCTTCACCTGAGTCGAGGTCTCTCAGCTGTAAATGTCAGAGCAGACTTAGCTCCTCATTCCTTCCACCCACGGCTGTGTCCCAGACAAATTTAGAAGAGATACTACCACACACACACGTGCACGCACACACACACACACACACACACACACACACACACACACACACACACACACACACACACACACACACACACACACGCACATGCACACGCAAAACAGATCCTATCTCTAGCCTCAAAATGGTTTCATGACTTTATCTACCTCAAAGGTATCTCAGTGCTAGAGGCGACATTACACATTCAGGGCATTTGGCTGACTCCTTATTCAAAGAGAATTGCAAGGAGGACATTATTATTCGAGTCATAGTTCTGTTTAAAAATATATAAAAACTAGGGATGCACCGAAAGGGAAATTCTTGGCCGAAACCGACTATCATAATATAATAATATTATATTATATCTTATCTTTTTTCCTACCATTGCTGTCATGGCCGTACCTTAAAGCTACCTGATTTATGGCAAACTAAATGGTTATGGCAAAACTATTATGGGTCCATAAACATTATATAACATACATTTATTCAGCTCTTTTGAATGCATTAATTGCATACACTATTCGGTGATATATGTTCTGCCTATTCGGGTCGAAACCGAATAGGCCGAAAATGCCTTTTTAGCCATTTTAGCTGAATATTTTATAAAATTACAGTATGAATTATTGTATTACTATTAGTGATGTATACTGCAGGAGCTCTAGAACAATAATATTGTGTATTAGCTATTTCATTATATTATAATTCAATAATGGTATCAAAAACAAAGGCAGTTTCAGAATCCTGAAATCCTAGATTGTTTTTGAGGGGCGAGTCATAACTCGTGTCACATTTGCCATTTACAATGAAATGAGAATTTACGTCATATGTGTCTGAGCAAATCGACATTTTGAGCCAACACAAACATGAAATGCCATTGATTGATTGATTGATTGATTGATTGAAGTATTTATTAACTGTGGACGACACCATAAAGCATTACACTTGTTTGCAATAGGATCCAACCTTTTCAATTAATCAGAAATTGACATTGAAATAAATGAGATTTTTTTAGTTGGCAGTTTAGTGGCCTTTGAGAAAACTGAAAAATAAATAAAATCTAATGGTCAGAAACGCTCGCATCTTGTTCAACTACACACTCAATATCCGAATACTATATAGAGCCTGGAACTACACATCCCAAAATCTGAGAACAGAATGTGTCATTACATCTGTCATTTACTTTCAAGAAAATATATTTAAAAATATCTATTAGAATTTAGATTTCTGATAAGCAGAAAGCATACTGTATGCTTTGATTATATATATTTATATTAGGAGGAGTCACATCCGCGTTATGCTCTGATCATTTTCAGAGCTTTGGTTGCTCCAGACTGTATGATGTAAGCATTCGAAGATTGTGGGAGGCAACAGTCTGGCTCACAAGACTACTTTGTTGTTACATTGAGATCAATCAGATCTGTGTGGGAAAACAAGTCTGGGTGTGTGTGCGTGTGAATTTAAATTTTAATTTCACTTCAAATTATGTTCTTTAATGATGTGATTCTTTGATCAAAAGTTGCTATTTCTGTCCCAGTAATAGAACAGACTAGAGGCGATGACATTTTCTTGAATAGATTCTGCAATGACCCTGTTCACCTGGCCTCTTACTTACTTGAAATGAAATGATTTAACAATGACTTCACGCCCTTTTATGAAGAATTTGGGGCACTTTAAAGGTGCTGACTGGAATCCTCTGTGGGATGAGCCATAAGAGGTAGGCTAGGGTAGACTGATGGTGATAAAATGAAGGTGAAATATATCTTAGGCTCTTGAATGAAAATGCCCAGAGACCCAGACTTGAAAAGGTATTACTTTAGGAGATGCGCGTAATAGAGGACGGGAACCCCTTTTGGTGTTTTTACCCTTCACGACGCGAAAGCCTTTTGGGGTTCTTGTTGCTATGTACAGTATATAGCAGCATTTAAAAAAACATTAAACAAATTAAACGAATTCATATCTGAAGTTTTTCCAGAAAACTTTTAGGCGTTTTTAGAATCGGCCTCAGTCCCGACTCCCAAATGGTTTAAGGATATTGCTGCGTATGGAATGAGACTTGGAGACAAGTCTTGTTAACCCTCTACAATGTCCACGTATTTCTCAGTGAAGACAAGATGGCAGAGGCAAATTCAAAATACCCCCAACCCCCCAACTATCACAGACGAATAATCCAATAAACTGGCACCCCAAAATATGTTTCAAAATGGATTTAACATGCATGAGAGAAACACAACATGATACCACCGCTTCAGATGTGCCACTGTAGTCAGAGCTAGTAGGATTAAAACAGGCAAGAGCCAAGCATATCCCTTTGTCCTTATTATCTGCTTTGTCTTTGACCAGAACGGTGAACCCGTCAGCTGGTGGGTGAAGAGAGCAGTCTGTCATGTGAGGAAGGGGGTCCTGATATTGAAACAATGGGCACAAATGCCAAATGCATGTTAAAAATCAAGGTGGCCTACTTCCACGGATGCAAGATCAGTCAGATTAATCGAGCGATAAGAACAAAAAAACAAACAAATTGATTCTCAATGATTTATCATGTTTGCTGCAATAAGCAATAACTGCTGTGGCAAGGGTATACTCTATAATCCCCTCATCCCTATACAGCAATCGAGTTCCTTCAACACTGTACAGCTTGGCCAATGCTTGCTGTTGTAATTGCATCTCTGTACAAGGACACCAAGAACCTTTCATTGGGGCTTACCCAGAGTGCCCAGCTCTCCAGCTATCCGTATAACAACGTTATTAATGGAGACAAATGTTGCATTGCATCCTGGGAGAGTTCCCTAATTGGAGAAATAACAGAAGAAACAGCAGAAAGTATTTCCGAGCTATAACTTCATATAGCACTCAAGGCTGCAAAAGCTCTTCTAAAAGCCCAGATAGCACAGAATCTGCCCGAATTCCCTGCTCCCCTTAAATATCTGCAGCTCAGCTACTCAGCAAAATATGTCATCAAGGCCCTGTAAGAAGAGTTAAATCAACAAAGAGACAGCAGCCGAGACCCACAAGTACTTACCTTGAATCTCAGAATTTGCCAACCTGCGCTTCCTTTGAAAACCTTTAACTCAGCACAATACCACATCAAACTATTTTCACTTTGCCAGAGGTTCTCTCTAAACAGTTTTGCAAATCTGCATTAAATTTAAACCAAGCCTTGCAGCAGAACATAACATTCACTGTATAACAACAGAGTGGACTATACTGCACTTGTAATTCTCATCATCAACAAAAGCACAGAGATGTCACTGAAGCATTCTGAAATGTACCACTTTCCAACTTGGGATTCACCCAATGGGCGTCTACTCTGCATGTCTGATTCTCTTGACTTGCCAGAAATGTGTCACATGGGTAAAAAAAGGGTAAGCGGCAGTTATAAGGCATTGCTGCTTAATCAAATGGCAATGGTCAAATAGCAGCTCTATCAAATACGTTCTGATGCCAGGCTTGATTTCAGTCTTCAAGTACCGTTTAAACACATTGACTGCCATTGATGAATATTCGTCATTTCAATCCAAGGCACAGACCACCATTGACGTATCGTTCATCATGTGGTTTCAGTGGTTTATGATAAAGGGTGCTCTTACGCAACCTGTGAGTGATCCTAGAACTTCCAAAGAAGAGTACACCTGGCTGGAAATAACGTGGTCTAAACAAATCACACCTGGTCCAGTCTAATGTTGTATAGGATTTATAAAAATATTTTTTTTCTCTGCTTTCTAGACAGTGAAAACAAACTATATTCAACTGTCAATAACTAAACCAGTAAGACGCCCTGAGGGTGAGAAGCGGTCACGCATGACAAAAACACACACACACACACACACACACACACACACACACACACACACACACACACACACACACACACACTGACGGGAAATGCGCAATTTCATATTTAACTGCGAACTTTGGTACCGGTGACGGTGACACACTTTCTTCCCCCAATGAGGGCGGAGACTCTAATCTTTCTTTTGGGATGTTTGGTGTTTGCATATACATGGAGCGAGATGTTCTGTGGGTCTTGAAGATTAGTAAAAAACACTAAAATCGCTGGTGGTGTGGGCAGTCTATTCTAGAGAAGCTTTGGCAGTTAATTAGTAAATAAAAGCTGATACTAATTATTATTAAGAAAAAAGAAAAACAGTTCCTTCTAATAATTGGTTCTCTTTATAGAATAGTAAAAAGGTATTATTATCATGCCCTCCAACTGAAGCCATTCATGGCCTAGAGCATGGAAGCTTTTGTCAAGCTGTGTTTTGTTTTGTCACAATATTTACATTATTTACAATATTAGAATTATAATGTGCCATATAGTACAGTATCATTCTAATACTAAATAAATAATGTAAATATTGTGATAACGTATACTGACATTTAAGGATGCTGGACACAGAGAGGGAGAGAGGTGGGAGTGGAGTTTGTGAAATCATGAGTGTATTACAGACATCGACTATAGTCAGTGTCCTTGAGGACACTAATCTGTGCTTAACGCTCCACACTGATCACAATTAAGAGCTGAAAAACAGCGCCCTCGCTCGTTTGAGACACTTGCCTTCTTGCCTTCTTGCCTCTCTCTCTCTCTCTCTCTCTCTCTCTCTCTCTCTCTCTCTCTCTCTCTCTCTCTCTCTCTCCTCTCCGTAATAAGGCCTTGTTATTTCCACTTTTTTTTGCTTCCCATATCTGCATTCCCAGTCACAGTGGGATAATTGTGCACCTATAATGGAGAAATTAGTCGGCCCTGAAATGAGATTCTCGTCCATGAGAGGCAGGCGGTTGGTGACATCAAACCAACCGAAGGAGAGGTGGGATCACCGCTCCGAGGCATACTCAAGTCCCCCCCCCCTCTCTCTCTCTCTCTCTCTCTGTCGCATTCCCCTTTTTTATATCACTTTAATGTCACACTGTGGGTATTTCATTACTTCCCACCTCCCTCAAAAAGAAAAAGGAAAAATATTAAACAAACACAATCACGGTAGTATCGTGAAAGTGTTCTGCATTGATTTGCTAATTTTGTATTATACCTGCGGCTATAGCGCTGAAACCTGGAGAGGATGTAAAGCATGTTCCTGGCTGTGCTTTGCATGAGGGCAGAGGAAGATGGTAATGTCTTGATTTCTGCAGACACGACTTTCATCCTTCGTCTGGCTGCAATGTATTGCTTCATAAAGTATTCACCCCCTCCCCACCCACCCTGCCTTCCTCCCTCTTCTTGGAATCCATCCACATCCAGGGCATGGTTTTCAAAAGGTACTCCATGTATAAATGACAAAGTCAGATATGTTTAAAGGCATTAGGGCATAACGTACAGTAGCTGCTCTCTTTGCAGGGGTGCTCTTCTGCATCTCTCATTTCTTCACATTGATTTCATAGAGACGGACGGCACAATACGAGAGACTGGCTAATGGCTATACTTACTGTACAGTATATAAAATGCTGAGCCATACACACGTCTCTGAAATCCTGGCCAGTTGATGTTTTGGTCTAGCTCCGTTGGCAGTGGAGACATATAGAGCGGTAGAAACCAACTATACTGTTTAAATGTTGTGATATTTGTACTTGAGTATTTCCAATTTCCAATTATTTTACGTCTACTCCACTACATATCAGATCCAAATATTGTACTTTTAAAACAACTTAATAGTTCTTTTTTAGATTTAGATTATTTATTTCAACAACATAAATTCAGTCCTATACACATTTGACAATTTACACGCTTTTTGATGGCAATACTTTTGTACTTTTCTCAAGTATATTTTGGATTCTGGACTTTTACTTGCAACAGAGTATGTCTATATTGCAGTATTGATACTTTGACTTAACAGTTTCCGTGCTTTGAATGGATTACTCCAGGTTAATGTCGCTGCCATATCGGACATACGCGACTTTTGTTTTATGTGTTTAATCCGCCGCAATGTAAAAAAAAAATAGAAAATCCGTCTTCGCCGCGGAGAAAGAGAGTAGATGCATCTGTTTTTTTTAGTTTTTTTTTAGATATTTTTTTGCGGCTTACGCCTTTATTGATTTTTTTAAGGGATAGAAAGTAGGCTGACAGGAAACGGGAGAGAGATGGGGGGATGACATGCGGTAAAGGCTGTGTCGGGTCCGGGAGTCGAACCCGCGGCACACCGCGACTGGATCACCAGTCCGGTGCCCAGACCGTTACGCTACGGCCTGGGCCAGATGCATCTGTTTTGATGAGGAAAACGGAAATCGTCACATGCTGTGGGCTGCTAGGGCTTCTGGGAAATTGAGGCCAATGCAAACGAATGGGGTTCAACGCCTCATGGAGGAGGGTCCTGTGCTGCGTCTTCCGGGTGTACCAAGATGGCGGGTGGTCCGGCCGTTCATAACAAACGGGGGAAGCTTTTTTCGCTCGATTTTCGCGGATTAAAAGCCCAAATAATTCAGCGTATGCTCTAAAGGTAATACAACAATCTCGGCAGTGAAGGGGGGTTGATTAAAAGTCTGGTAAATCGTTTTCCGCAGTCAAACTGTTAAGTAAAAACATTGAGTTATTTTTCCACCACTGGATTTCTTTTTAAGCTGTAATGATGCACATGCATCATTACATACGTGTATGTATACCATGACATTCGTAATACAGTATGATTGTTGAACACATTCAAACAAATGCATTTCATGCAAATACATGATTGAACATCATCAGGAAACGGTGATAATTCTTTACGTATTTATTTATTTTGACAGCTGGATTGCCATATGAAGAGGATGTTGTTTGGACAGTGTCAGGATATTGCTGATTGAGAGGTCCAAACCTACAAAGGAAATGTAATAAAAAAAAAAGAAAATTAGTCTGGCAGCCTTTGTGATGTTTTTAATTACTTTCCATTTTCTGTCTGTTGGGGACGTGATCAGTGCCGTGATAAGAATGGCAGCACTGTGCCCAATTTTGTTCATTAAAATGTGAATCTTGAAGAATGTATCTCTAATTAAAATTTAGTGGTTGAGAAAAGAAATGCATTCATAATTACTTCCCCACTTCAGTGTGTGGAATATTGAGAATATTTAAGCCATAGCTCAATGTGACACCATAGCAAAATCTCCCACATCACTGAAGAGCACTTCTTTGTTATACAGTACCTACTTTATTATTAATAAAGTAGGTATAACAAAGAGGCGCTCTTATTAACCTATAGATGGATGTAATAATTAATATGATATTCAGCAAACACTGCAAAGAATGTGCCATAATGTCTTCTCTTAGTAAGTATAACAAAAAGAAATCAGACCAGTCTGAAGTGAGTGGTGCTGTACCATACTGTGTTCTCTCTACGTCGTCCTCAGACGAGCCCTCCATCGGCGTCTCCAGTCATCTCGGTTCTCCATACATCTGGCCAGCTCCTTTGTGCTTTCCGCACCAGTATCTTTCTTTAGTACGTCCACGTGTTAGGCTGCGCAAAAGTGACACTTGGTGAGGTACCATGGGGTTAATAATTGCCCCTCCTTTTTCCATTCTACACTAAATCTCCCTCTACACCAAATATTCTGCATAAATAGCAGATCTACAAGCTCACACCACTATTTTTACTATGTGCATATTTATTTGGTAAAATACAGGTAGTGATACTGCAGCATATTCAGTTTCACTTTGTTCTTAGTTCTCAAAAAATGTGAAAGGCAGCCTCTGTATAGCCCTTCCTAAACTCTCAATGTGTTAAATGTGAGAGTATAAAAAAATAATTCTAATGGTTAATTCAAGCCCCCAGTAAGGCTATCCAACGTTGAAGCTGCCACTACCTGCTGGCAAAAAGTGGAACTGCAGAACGTTCATGGAGGTGGACGGACGGTCAGTGACGTCATGTGCGTAACGTGCGTCATCCCAGGTCCGAACCATTGAGTTATAATTTTACTTCCGGCAGTCGTCCGGGTGCTTCAAAACGCCACTGAGCAACTTCCATTGAAATGGGTCAATTCTGCTGTGTAGTAGAAAAAAGAAAAAACAGCCCTAATAGCTTCCTGTTTGATGTGCCATTGACGGTCAGTCTGGCTGTTGCCCAGCCTTTTTATTCCCTCCTCACCTGGCCTTGCTGTGGGCACACTGGGCAGAGCAGAGACACTTGACTATCCCATTAAATGGTCCCGCACAGATAGACAAGGCCAGTTTTAGGACCGTAAAAAAAAATATATATATATATATATATATATATATATAATACATTGGGTTACATTTGTAAACTCTTGGAATTACAAATGTATACATTAGCATTGAGGACATTACTGTATAGAGCGTACCAAAATCTCCTTGAGGGGCGTCAACATATGTGTCACGTGGTAGCGGCCGCCATACTTCTGGGATTGTCTGGTTTGTTTACATAGTGAGCGACTATCCATGTGCGTTCTTTTTTTAAACACCAGAGGGAGTTCAACAAACGACGTGCAACCTAAACTGGCACAATAGTGCTTGTAAGGTATGTTGAGCCTGACCTTTTTTCTTTCCATTCTGGTGTTGGCTCACTGTGTTGTTGCCAGGAACGAGCTCAATGTTTACAAAAACAGACCATTGTCACTCTATTCTGAGTCATGTGGGCTAGAGTTTAAATCCCACAAAAATGGCGCCGCTAGCTTTTCAGACGCCTCCCTCCTTTTGGTGACGTACATGTTTTTACAAACTATAGCACACGCAAAGAAGGGAAGCCCCGTTTCCATTGACACACAAAGAAAGGAGAATGATGCTTTAGAATACGGCTAATCTGAACGATACAGATCCAATAATGGGTCCCGTGAGGCACAACGTCTTCAGTTCAATCACAGCCAAAGACTGAAAGACTCATCAGACTTGTTTTGTGTACGAATTCAACGTGGAAAAAGCACTAGCAGATTCAACACAGACTACTATAACACAATTATTCCATAGAGCACCTGCCAACGAGAGGTAATTGAGACATGAAGAGGGGGGGGGGAGAGCAGCTGTTATGGATGTTGTCAACCTCACATCCTGTTTAGCTTTGAGTTTGAGCTTAACGGGAGTCACCCCCCCCCCCCCTCCTTTCAGTAAAGGTCTATTCATTGCCTTTAAAAGCTGGCATCCGCCTTTGTGCCTTGTTGACTACTTTGGTGGGTAGATAATGAAGGGTAAGGTTGATGGGGTAAAGCAGCAGATGAGGAGAAAAGGAAGCAAAGTGTTTTTTGTTTTTTTCTCTCACTGAAAGCAGCCGCATGCAATTACTGGATGTGGATTGCTTCTGTGGGATGTGAGACAATAACAGCTAAACAGCCACGACCACAGGAGCACTTGGAGGGTGTGTGTGTGTGTGTGTGTGTGTGTGTGTGTGTGTGTGTGTGTGTGTGTGTGTGTGTGTGTGTGCGTGTGCGTGTGTGTGCGAGTGCTTGCGTGTGTGATGTTTGTATACCCATAAGTATCTATTTATACGTGCACATGGATTTGTGCGCGTGACGTGTGTGCTACTGTATCAGTGTGTGTGTGAGTGCGTGCGTGTGTGTGTTTTCCACCGTGAACCTGTCTGCTTTGCATTTGTTAATGCCTCCACGCATGGCCATCAGACCGAGATATAAGCAGCAGATAGTGGAGAGAGCGACTGTGTGACAGAGTCAAACACAAACAACAGCAGATGCAAAAACGGATAGAATCGGGAGGTTGGGATTATTTCCCTCCCTCCCGGGTACCATAAGGAGGCTCAGTGGTACCCGGGGGCCCAGGGAGGCTCTTGATCCACGCCTGGAAGGGAAGGGAGCGGCACCAGGGGCTGGGGATCCAATCTCTGCACAGCAGGCACCGGGGTTATCGGCGGGTCGCCCCGCGTCTACCTGCCCTCCCTGCCAGCGCCTCGCCGCTGATTACATAATCCCAAACAAAGAAGGTCAGCCGAGGTGAGAGAGAATTGGTCCACTTCCAGGAATGGGTTCCCGCCAGCAAGCTACTCCACGCCTTGATGTGTGACTGTGAAACTTGCAATATCAGCTACTCTACATTCTCTAATCAATTTTAAAGAATGAAATTGCAGCGAGAGTGAACTTCCACTGGCACGAGGAGAAAGTAACTGAGATTCAAACAAGGCCCGGTTGGTAGTTATTGTTCTTGAAATGTGTCAGACTGGGGCCAAGAATGTCTCAGTCTCGTTCGCTTCTCGTTTCTTTTTTTCTTTAATAGCTGACCTTTTCTTGGGTGCACTGTTACTATAGCTGCCAACAATTATCTAGCTCCTAATTGACATGTAATATAAATGTTAGGATTTAAAGCTTCTGCCTTTGCACTGAATTGAATGCCAGCATGCTCTCACTCTCACTAATTTGGTGTGAGTGAATAGCTTTAGAGGATGTCCATATACTCCCCTGTTTGAATAATATAATATCGAGATGAAAGGAATCATATACCATGACCAATTGTTTGATTATATTTATGTCAAAAATAAATAAATTCAGTAATTGCCTTGTAGTGGCTGGCATTAAATGAAACTGGCCCCTGTAAAATAATGTACACGTTTTTCCCCTTTTTTACTTTCTTTATAATGATTGCCTGTTTTTCATAGAAGTGTATACTTGAGTGTCTTTAAATGTTCTGATGAATTGAAAATGGAGGAACCTCATGTAAACAAGTCTTAGTGCTTTGGTTTCGTCCTCAGTAGCAGTTTTTGTATTGACTTGTGCTTTCATTTGAAATGTACCCATTCTTTCTACATTCTGTGAATAAAATGTTCAATCAATCAATCAAACCCCTATATACTTTGTGGACCGGGGTCTACGCTAGGTCCCCTGCATTTCGTCCTATACACCGAATAGCCGAAAATAGCCGATACACAAGCCCACAATGTGTTTTGCGATACGACACTTTCTGAACTTGTAGATCTACTATATATTTTTCGCCTTTATTTTATATTGTTTTATAGAGGGACAGACAGTAGGGGGAGAGAGATGGGGGAGTGACATGCAGTGAAGGCCGTCGGGATCGGGAGTCGAACCCGCGGCACACTGCCAGGCTTGGACTACCGGCCAAGGTGCCTGGACCGCTGAGCCACGGCCCAGGCCGTAGATCTACTATTTTGGAAGAAAATGTGGCATGCCATTATATATAGGCACACATTTCGGTTCAAATGTAAAAAAAAATTCAAACAGTTTAAAAGTTTGAAAATGTTTATAAATTGGACTTAACATACACACACACTTTCTCAATTAATACCGGGATGTGCCTTGGACGTGTTTAGCATTACGTCCTTTTTATAAAACGGGATCGCTGAAATCCATTTTTGGACAGCAGCCGTTCCAGCGCCGCGCCGCCATTTCGTGTTAAGGCTTCGGGCTTAACATTATGGTAATTTTTTGGGTTGGGCCGAGCAACGGGCCGACCCAGTTAGGGTAGGGTCGAGCCGGGCCATAATTTTTGGGCCCGTTGACAACTTTAGTAGTAATGGAAGATTATTCCTCCCGGTTTTGGGGGTAAATGAAAGGCAGGGCTTTTCATAGTAAAATCTGCCTCATCTGCGTGGCACTCTAGCGCCTATATTCTGAAAATGTCCCCAGCAAAAGTAGTGTTAAGTGGATAAAGATATCGGACTCACTTTCTGTTGAATGTTGTACCTGGAAGGCAAGCAGCAAAATTGATCTGCGCTGCGCTGCATTGGAGTTTGGCAAACTTGAAATGCAAAGCCTGTATGGTTTAAAGGAAGGGAAATGAGAATGCTTTTTCCATGTGACATTCAAACAGTTTCATTAGCTTGTCAGTAGAATTTAGGAAGCCGGTAAAACTCTCTCTTTGGGATTTGGCACACAGACAGACACCACATTTAAAGACCACTAACACTAATGTTAATATAATCATCAACAGCCATTATGATCATTATTCCAATCTGTGTAAAATGATGTTTGTGCCCATAATTTGCGAGTCAAAGTGCCTGGCTGCACTTAGGCCTACATTAGAGAGAGAGAGAGAGAGAGAGAGAGAGAGAGAGAGATTGTGTGTGTGTGTGTGTGTGTGTGTGTGTGTGTGTGTGTGTGTGAGTGTGTGTGTGTGTGTGTGTGTGTGTGTGTGTGTGTGTGTGTGGAGGAACTGAATTTACTAATATAATAACGTGAAAGACATCTTTTGATCTATTAGGAATCATTGTAGCAATGTATGATTATTGTATTTAGTGAATTGAATGGACATTTACCCCAGGCCTGTGAGTGAATCACTCTCTTTCTCTCTCTATCTCTCTCTCTATCACACGCACACACAAACAAACAAAACTCCCCAAATGGTGCAATCCAGATGGATGTAATCTGCTTTATCTCTCAAGCGTCATGCACCAGTAGTTTTGTGACAGCATGGAATCATACAGCTGCTATCACTTTAGGACAATTGGACTTTTTTCCCCAACTTAACATATAATTTGTTGTTGGTTATATTGCTAGAGTAACAGCTGATGTGAGCCAGAATTTGCATTTGCATGTAGGCTACTGTAGGAGATTCTTGAGCGTTCTAGCCTACTCTCAGTGACTGTGCTCGTCCGTCTCTGCACTTTGGAAGATACTGTATGTCCCTTCAGAAGAGATATGGTCACATCTCTGCAGATATAAATCACAGCCATTGAATTATAAAAATACCCATGTTTCTTCGCAGACAGACTTTTTCCACAATTAATATGACTTTGAAAATAGTAACCAGAGGTTTTTTTTTTCTTTCGCCTCTGATGTCACAGGTCCATTTTTGTCTCCTGGAGAAAACGAGTTTTGCCGTTCCAGTACATTTGCCACAGAGAAATGAACAGTGACTAGTGGGACGTCTGAAATATGAGTCCTATAATCACTGAGAGGAAGGAACGAGGGCCACAGAGTTCACTACTTCTTAATTAGTTTGCTGCCGTATATGTGTAATTATTCCTGCTTTCTTAAATTCACTTAAGGCGCCGTTTCTCCATTCATTTTTAAGTATCTAGTTCAAGGATGTCCTGAAGTTACGTTGTGAAATCAATTCTACATTAGGCCCGAGAACCTTGATGTAATTACCATCTCTGCATTTTTTTTCTTTCTCCCATATAGAATAATGGACATATGGATTTTAACCCAGCTTTCCAAAGCTCAGACAGCAGCCCTCAGAGAAGACATGCAGGCTTTTCATGCCTTTCCTAGATGTATTGATAATGTTGTGATTTAACATGACAAACTGCAGCATTATTCAGTGTTTGTGGTTCGGTGATCACAGTCAATAAATAGATAAAGCAATGCCACACTACAACATCATACACATACATTTTGCTACAAATAAACATTACACAATGAGCAATATTACGATTTATGAGTGTGTGTGTGTGTGTGTGTGTGTGTGTGTGCGTGTGTGTGACCGCGCGTGTGTGTGTCCGCGTGCGTGCGTGCGTGCGTGTGTGCGTGCACAAAAGAAAAGGAAAAGATATTTTCCAAGGATGTAAATATTAGCAGTCTTCATTCTTGACCAAACTGAAATTATCTTTTCTGCAGACTATTAGTCTTAACCCATTCGTTTTTGTTTTCATCAAAAGGTTAGTTTAGTGAGGCCCAACACATCTTAACCCCTGGTGAGCAGTAGACTTGCAAATCCTCATTTTGCGAGAAAATAATTAACTTTAGCACTTCCTGAATTTCAGACCTCTGCAAGCAGACCATTGTGTGTGTAGCCTGGAAATCGCATGATAAACAACCAGAACCCAAAAACCTCCAATGACACGACTGAATCCAATTTAATGGTTGTGCAATTCTCTCATCCCTCTGATGTTATCTGCTCTAGAGTGAGTTTTTAAATCTCACCATACATAAATAACGCGCTCAAGAGGGATTGGAAATTGTAGTGGAGTTTAGCTCGAGGAACTCCAGGGGTTATTGCAATTATAACACAAAATCACAAGCAGCTTTCATGGAGTCATATGAAGCTAAACAACCATGTTTTCTGTCACATGGGAATGTCCAATTCAATTACAGTTGGTGGATTTGTAGTGATTAATTTATGACTTATTCTTCTTCATTGTGGGTTTCTTTTAGCCAATACCTTGGCTATTATGCAAAGGTAGAATATTGGTTTAACCATAAAATGAACGTGTCTACTGTACACATACCATGGGCATCAAACTAACCACCAGGGAGGACAAATATGGTTGCAATTTATTTTTGTAATGATGCCATTAACAAATTAATGTTCTCAATACAAATGTACTACTGGTATATCAACAACATGGCAAACTCAACGGAAAACAGCTGTTTCTTCAAATGTATTTTTCTAATCTGGATCTGATCTGAGTTGACTAACATCTCACCTCACCTCACCTCACAACTTATTTTTGCAACAAAACAAGCCCAGAGTTGCTTTTAATATGCAGACTTGGGAACACGGAGTGATACTTTCTCTCTTCCATACACTCTGTCCATCTCCTCCATCTCTCATACACACACTTCGTCCACATTCTAATCTGACATATGGGTGTATCCGCGGGCATCTGTCAGCGATGTGTGTGCGTTAAGTGACACCTGGAGACAGACCCCTTATTGGCCCTAAGCCCAGTCGTGTCCAGTCCGTTGGGGACAGGACATTAAATGGCAGGCAGGTCTGCTGGCTGCCTGGCTCTACTGCCAGTGTCACTCACACCCACACATCAACAAACCCAGCCCATAGCAGTTGATACTGTATGTTCAATAAATGGATATTCTATATAGATAAAGTATACTATAATATCGTTGCTGTCAGGTGGAGACCAGCAAACTAAAATTTTCAGCTTTTTATTTTCTTCATAAATCAACAGTATCAGTGCCGTCGCTTCCTATACGCGCAGTACGTGCTGCGAGTAGGGCAACACGACGAGGGGGGGCAACAAAATGTGCCAAAAAGTGCCAAGCCGACCCTCAAAATAACAATTTTCTCTGCGGCTCTGCGGCGTAATAACAAGCGGCCGTGTGTGCGTCCTCACAAACAGTGCAAATAGCCGATCTTCATGAGGAATAGCAGCGCTCTCGTCGGAAGGGGGGCAGCACAAATATCCTACGAGTAGAGCAACAAAATGGTCAGCTACGGCCCTGAACGGTGTTGAACACTCTTTACGTCTGTGTGTGTTCAATATTTTTTTACCAATGAAAAGTATTAAAAAGCGCATCTGACAAAACCAGCTACCTCCATCGGTTCGTCAAACTGTCGTCTAAACCAGCTAACTCCACCCCCTGTCCTCTACGTTGCACCAAAACCCCAGAACCATATAAACCCCAGGCCTATATAAGCACTAAGCAGTGTCATTGTTTTGATTGTTTCAATGCCTTTGTGAGATCTGTTGGAGCAGCCTGTTGAAGCCTAGCTGTGTACTATTATAGTTGGGTGCCTGAAGGTTTGTTTGAAGGGTTCCAGTTAATCCTGTTAGCTGATTGACTTGAACATGGGGAGCATCTTGGGTGGATTGTGGTTATAGTGTCTAGCTCTGGTCCATAGCCCTAATGCTAATTCTGCCCTGCATTAAGGCTATGGGACCGATCACGTCTAGCTCTCGCATGAAATGCAGACCTGCCTCTCTTCTGTAGCGGGAATGAAGAACGTTTTACCTACTCACCAATACATAGACGGGTTGTGTAATTAGAAAGCCTACTTTACTGAGCCCTCCACCACACGTCAGTGGCGTGCACAGATAGACACTAGGGAGTGCTAGAGCACCTGCCCTTTTCCCTCTGGACAGCAATGTGCCATTTTGAAAAAAAAACATTGACATTGATCAATTCTTGATAAAAAGCTTCTAATATATTATTTTGGCCCCAAAATTTATAAATCTCACACTATTAAGGCAACCGGCCGGTTCCACGCGCTGCACAACGTGCTCTTTTTTCACTTGAACACTTGCCCCTCTAAATGTCTGTTCACGCCACTGCCACACGTATAATATACACCTTTTGGCCAGAAAGGGATTGTTTTTCCACCGGAAAATAAATACTCTACCTCTACCTCTACCGATATAGTCCTTGGGCAGGATGAGATATCGTTGCCACTAAAAGGGACAAGACATATGTGGTATAATTTTGTTCGTCTGACGAGTGATAAAATGTGTGATACAGTAGCAGTTTCAGAAGGGCAGCTGAATACCATTTTAGGGTATAATCTGATTATGCAAAACCAATACAAAGACGGGTTGTCTTTGTATTGGTGAGTAGGTACAACGTTCTTTATATTCCCGCTACAGAAGATATATATATATATATATATATATATATATATATATATATATATATATATATATATATATATGCAGCTGTGACTCTGTCTCCAAGACAAATGTCTCCTTAGGGAGACAAATAAAGACAACTTTGAACCATAGCCTTAATGTAGGGTAGAATTAGCATTAGGGCTATGGACCAGAGCTACAACCCCCCCAGAACAGAGAAATGAGGGTCTGGTACACTATTATGAAAGGTTCTGTGTGTCTGTAGTCTGTACAAGATGTTTTATGTCGTCCTGCCATCACTTCCAACAACAAATAATACTTTTGCCGTGGCCACATCAACAATGGGGACCAAATCTCATTAACTCTGAAATGGGAAAGAGCAGCAATTGTTTCCTTTTCTGTCTCCTGCGCACGCTCTTTACTCTTTTTATTTTCTCCTCTTATTGCTGCATCATAGAGGCATAAAAATAAAATCTGCTTTAACCTGCGCCTCTGGGTCCAGGATATAGGATGTTCTAATCAAACCATTACTTTTATTAACGTTCAGATGTTTTTTAATAGAATGATTCTATTATGTCGTTACTCATTTTCACCATTATAGAAAAGGTTTTTATTTTATTTTTCCACCACTATTTGTTCCTATTTTTCTGAAGCATCTGTCCGCGGGGCATCTACTGTATACTGCAGGATGAGAGAGGGAGCAAGGCAGGGGGATGGGAGAGAACATAATGTCGAGGTTATTGGATTTTGTTTGTTTGCTTTTGGCGTAACACTGTTCTTTGTTTCCCCCCTTTCTTTCTCATTTGTTGGTAGGATGCAAGCCTTTTCTCTTCATGGAATGATTGATGACACATGGGTTTAAGGTGCGTACACTGCATAACACACACATGTTAGAAAACATGGTCCTTAGGAATAAAAAACAAATTAAATAATGTTGAAGAAT
The DNA here is from genome assembly GCF_964188405.1 of Protomyctophum parallelum. Taxonomy (NCBI): domain Eukaryota; kingdom Metazoa; phylum Chordata; class Actinopteri; order Myctophiformes; family Myctophidae; genus Protomyctophum; species Protomyctophum parallelum. Next base: position 35,145,533 of record NC_139711.1, on the reverse strand, counting down.
CCCAGGGATAGAAGTGTTCAGGAGTGCCCATATGTGTGTATGAGCATGTGACTATAAGCTCCAACAGATCTGTATCATTGTGTGTGTTCGTCAGTGCCAGAATGTCCATTTATTGAGCCGTTATGTCTGTTTCAGCTTACCAGCTCAAACAAATGAATTGGCACTTTCTCTTTGTGGTACTGAACCCACTGTTGGCACCTGCTTTCCACCAACATGCTGCCTTCAGCCACAATTGACTGCTTTGTAGCCTGTGTAGCAAAGCCACTGTGTGCGTCTGCTTTTGCTTATGTGGCAATTTTGTTATTTTCAGTGTCAGTTTCTGTGTAGCGGTGGGGGGGGGGGGGGGGGGGGTAGGCCTATGGGGGGTGGGTGATTGAACGCTAGGAGGACACTTTTAATGTTTTATGGTGTTCTGATGGCATCTGTGCGTGTAGTGTAACTTTCTTATTCACTCACACAAACTCTGAAACTCACAATAACTGTGCTGCATTAGTCATTAACTAAGATGGCTGATGTACTTGTGTTTCATATTGTTGATAGACCTTGCATAGGCTACCTATAGTCATTTCTTTGTGTGGCCCATGAATGGAATGGAATGACCATTTCTAGAATGTGCGTGCGCAGATTGAGCATTTGAAAACGCCAACATTTGAAAACGCCATGAGACTAAGTCAACTACTGGCCCAAGATAATTCCATATACACATATATACTATAACAATACCACCATATAAATATATATATTAGCAATAAACATATATATATATATTTATAATCCAAAATAATACTCATAACTCATAACACTCATAATTAATCATAACCACACACGACCATAGTTGTGACAGTCTTATGTGTGTAATATGTGGTTTTTGATTTTTGCAGTGAGCCCTGTGTCTCTGATGTCATGGACACTGGACTCACTTACTTCCTGGACTACATGTTGTCTCAGTAAGACAGCCCTCCCCCCAAGGAGGAGCAGTGCACCAAAGAATTATGGGAATTGTAGTCCAGGCAGGAAGTGACATCAGAGCCACTGGGCTCACTGCTAAAATATATAAAACCACATATTACACACATAAAGACCCCAGGAAAGTGTTCTAAATCTTCTAAACTTCATTAACATGTATTTCTTTGCAAAAAGGGTCCCTTTAATAAATGGGTGATGCCTTTGTTCTCCTCACAAGTGAGGACTCTAATGAATTGACACGAAACAAGACAGGAACGCCCAAAAACGTCACAGCCGGTTTTTTAACAAGACAGGAACGCCCAAAAACATCACATCCGGTGTTTTACCCTGGGCAGAATTTTCTATGGCTGCCAATGCAACTTTTTCCAATCCTTAATCACATACGGCAAACACCTATGCCGATAATATCTAACTTGCGGAGGTAACGTGCCTTGTCCGCGGGCAACAGATCTTTCAACGTATGGCATTGCAAATACGTTAGATAATCGCTACTCTGCGCAATATTGTTTTGAAAATGCCGCAAATTGCATTGCAGTGAACGAGAGCAAATCACAAATCACAAATCTTACCCCGGGGGGTGGGCGGAGCCGCGGAGTCGCAGCTGACGCCCCTCCCTCCGCTCTGATGACGCGTTGTTATGTCAATGTATTGGACTGATTATCTCGGGTTTGAGCGCTATGGGAAGTAAAGGGAAAGTGAGAGAGACAGAGTGACAACTGGCAGGTGGGAAAATAGCAATTATAAAATTATAAGACTAAACTGTGTTGCCTCTCAGAAGTCATATTTGATTAGTGATAAAGGATGGAAATAATTTGGATTTCATTTTCTCTTTGCTGTGTATTTCACCTTATTGTTATCTTGTTTTCTTTGTCTTCAGTGTTTGACAGTTTGGGGAAGGATCTTTGAACATTTTATTATTTTATTCAACTTTTCAGCATGATCACAGGTTTAAAAAGACAGTGGTGCCATTAAAAACACTGAATTATTTTGCTGATTACAAATATAAAACTTCAAATCTAAAACAAAGTTGATTTTATTTAACCTTTATTGTATCAAATTATTTTCATGATCAAGCTTTTAGTTCTCTCCTTATATATTGATATAGCAACATAAGTTTTAATAAAACTGTTAGAAAACATTATTTTTGTCAGGTGAAACCTGCATGACTTATGAACTCATGAAATGTAAGCGACCATCGCGCGACCTAGTCATACTGATCTTATTGGCTGCCTCGTCTGCTACGTCTACCTCCTCTCTGGCCAATGGGCTGCCAGCCAGGCAGGCTGCAGAGCGCAGCAGAGCAGCATCAACACACTCACTCACGGGAAGAGCTCAGAATTTCCCGACACAGTGTCGGAAACTAACGCAAACAACGAGGTTGTGACACAGAAACATACACTAAAACAATAATCATTCATACTAATATGGGGGGAGAACACAACATAATGGAGACAGCGCTTCTTTCACCTGACAAATTTCACTATGTGATCATTTATTGTTTTTTAATCAGCCAAACTAAGTAATCGCACTGACCTCTATTCTTTAATGCCTGTGTTACTTATTTTTTATTTATCTACAGTATTATCTTTATTTCTCTTTAAATGCATTTAATACTCTTCCATGCCTTATGTAAAGCACTTTAAGTTGCTTTAATGAAATGTGCTTAAAACGTTCCTTGCTTTGTTGCCAGAACCAGAGGCATACATACTGTAGATATTGATGGTATACACATTCACTGCCTGAGTAAATACATAAATAATCCACCCACTGCTATTTAAGTTAAGTAAAGCAGAAACAACATTCTCAAACGAATCAGAAATAATATGGCAGGGATGCTGCTGCTATTTTATGATAGGAAGTTGTTTTGTCAAACAGATGCTTACAAATGTACAAATAGAGCTAATACAGCTAATACAACGTCATGAGTTGAGAGAGGAACCTGCAGGCACTTTCTTCATCATTAAATATTAGCATCAAATAAGGCTATGAATCATGCATACATTTGAAGCTGTTTAAAAGGTGGTCGGCAATATTTTACTCAGCAATAGGTGTGAGGAACAAAGGGGAATTCGCTATTGTTTTCTATCTAAACTGGTTGAAAATGTTCCCATATAACCTGTATCAAAGTTCAGGCTTATATTCAGGATATTCAGGCTTACACAGAAGGATATTGTACTATTGTTTACTGTGGTTGTGATACACAGATCGATGCATGCAGTAATTATATTTTCATTTCTTCTGGTTCCCTTCCTCACATTATTGTTTATATTATGTATTGTACTACTGTATTATTGTCCCTGGCCCTGGCTAGAATACACTCAAAACCCTTAGTTATGATGTTTTGTCTCCAATAGGTGAGACTGCTACAACAAACTGATTAATTTAATTTCCTGTCTGAGCACAAATTGTTCTTTGCTTATCTGTTCTATTTTTTCGACTGGCTTACTTGTACTTTTGGGAAAAGTACTATTATGATGTATGAAGTTAATGGCAGTGCCAATTTGTTCCTCTGCAATCATGTATTGCTACATTGAAGGACCAATTAGGTTGTATAAAGGAAAAAAAGATATCATCAAATACAGTGGCGGCCTGAAAGATCTGGGCCCAAGAGCTAATACGGGGTCCCATAGGCTAGAGAAGAGCAACCGTTATTATTGTGAATAATGTTGATGTGATTTTAAATATGACAATGTATCACTGTCTATTGTGCTGCGTTCTGCGAGACAATTGCGCTCAGAAAAAGCTGCTGGTGGGAACGGTTCTGCACATATCTCCGCACAAAATTAGGCATGTGTGTGGTCGAGGTTTCGGTACGTCAGTGATTGAGGGGTGGGGGCCCTGACTGACAGTCAGTCGGGGGGGCCCTGAGGGCGAGGCCTGTTTAGATTGAAACAGGTGAAACTTAGCTAAGGCCGCTACTTATCATATACAGTAATGGTCTGTATGCTGTAGTAATTGTAAAGATAAAGCAACAATTAAAAATCACACCCGTTTGAAGTGAGTTGTGCCACATGGAAATTACAGAGTTACCGTGTGGGGGTCCCTCTACTGTACCCTCTACTGTACTGCACTGTACTGTCACTGTACTGTACTGGCACACCCGAAATCACCATATATACAGTTAATATGTGCGTGTGTGTTTGTCTGTGTGTTAGGTTGTGCACAGGTGGTGAAAAACAACCATGCTGTTTTCGTGCTCAGACGCACCCAGCCAGCCACCCACACACACAGCTCCCTAAGGGAGTGGTTGCACCACTCAAAAAGACTGCAAAAAATGCATCAGTCTGAGTTTGTCATGCTGTTGCTGCTTATATCCAACTGGAAACTGCATGGCTGAAAGGTGGTGGTAGAGGAAAAGCCACAGGGTCACCTATATGTGTAGTGTTCATCCTTGAATCTGCCTATTAGTTTATGAGATATCTTTGTTTATCCTGTAATCTGCCTATTAGTTTATGAGATATCTTGTAGTGTTCATCCTGGAATCTGCTTAGATTCATGAGATATCTTGTAGTGTTCATCCTGTAATCTGCTTATTAGATTCATGAGATATCTTGTGAGAAAACGTTTTATTTCGTGTGCCACTAGAGGACAGGTCACTGAAATAGGGTTCATTTACCAGGGAACATGAATGTGAGATAAAATGTGGAAAGTTGGTGCCATATGGGAAGTCGCCAGAGTTCACCAAAATCAGTAGGGTCAGGGTGCATCCTTGCTGACTACATTCACTTTCATAACGTGTGCAAACAAATGGGTGACAAAGTGGCCATCCTATGAGATATCTTGTGTGCAAGTGGACATTTTGGCCTACAGTAAATGGTGACTCTAGAGGAATGTTCAAGGAGGTAGAGCCCACACACCAAAACTCGTAAAAGATACCAACCGGTATAAAGAGCTGGTGATAAAGAAGTATCTTTTACCAGATTTGGTTTGTGGGCTTGTGGGTTTGTGGGATTCTTGAAATCTTTTTTTAGCCCAGGACCCACAGTCAATGTACAAACAGTTGAGTTTCCTTTGAGGCACTAGAGGAAAGACCATTGGGTCAATACAATTATGTGTCATCCTCTGGATGAAAAAAATGAAGAAAAAAAACAACTGCCAATACAGTACACAATACATAGAGTATTTATCTGTTGTTCATGATTAAAGTGCAAGGTGAATGTATTGACCAACTGGCATACATGGAGCCATCTTTAGAGCCCTGTCATAAACAGTGCTAGTAAAAACTGTATGCGCTGTATTTGCATCATTCTTATGTATGTTAAGTTAGTGATGATCAGCATGGCCCCAAATCGGAATTCATGCAACACAACAAAGTTGTGATGACCACCAGGGTGAAGATGCTGGCATACATGTTCACGTCTCCAGAGCTCTCCATGTGATGTTCAGGGGCAGGAAGGCTGAAACCAGGAAGTCGGTCACAGTGAGGTTGAGGTACCAACCAAATCTCAACCTGCAAACCAATGACTACAACATGACGTAACTTACCATCCGCTCCCGAGCGGATCATAAACCTGAAAAGAAATGCTTCCCAGGCTAGTTATATTTTCCTGCACTCCCATGCATACTGTGAGAATGTTTATGGTTCTAGTAACTGGCATATCATCATCACTCCCATGCATACTGTGAGAATGTTTATGGTTCTAGTAACTGGCATATCATCACCGTTGTGACGAAACTACCTAACTAAAAATTTTAGGTTTTTGATTGTGTTTTTTATAAATCAGTGAAATTGAACACCCTTTATGTCTGTGTGCTGGTTAAAACTAGGGATGTCCCGATTTTCATTTCCGATCCGATCCCGATACTACAATTTTTGTGTTAGCCGATACCGATACCAGAGAATAACATTTATAATAATACAAAAAGGAAAAAGATCTTAATTTGAAGTCCACCGACCGGTAATTGTGTTTATAGCTACCTAGCTATATATATTGTGTTGTGTTTATAGCAGACTCTTCACTCAAATGTGCACTTGCAGTTTGGGCAACTCGAAAGAAAACTCCACATGCTCCAACATTTTATTTACCTGCCATAGTGTCAACCCCTTACCCCTGTGTCAGATCGGTGGTTAGACTGGCATATTCACTGATACGGATATGGCCCAATAAGGGCTGATCCGATACTTTTCCGATACCGATAGAGTATCGGGACATCTCTAGTTAAAACAATATGGAACCTATGAAAAAGGGCTTCTGACAAACCTATAAACTCCATTGGACCCTCAAACTGTCTGATAAACAAAGCAGCTAACTCCATCATCTCCCCCCCTCTGAAGCAAGTAATTGACAATAATTATATAAAGTCACAACACCACCATAAGGCAGTATTGCATTGTTTTAAAGACTAGAACAGTGCCCGTTGGGGGGTGATCAGGTGTGATGTCAGAACAGGCCAGCTCCATACATATTGAGATCTAGGGGTGATCAATGCCCGTTGGGATAAGGGTCCATTTGGTTACCAACTCTCCCATTTCGCTGGGGACCAGCTGGAACCCCTCCAAGGGTTGACCTCACCTCACTGCACGTACTGTGGGACTCTGTTCTGTCAAAGTGAACGAGGGGGCGATCGCCTCCACGCTGAACATGGACGCGCGTTCCTGTTGGGGAACGTGCATGCAAGGTCAACTAGACTAGAGGAATATGTCACACACAATATACTGAAACCGTTTTAAGAAAGGTCAAGTGTTAATTTCACTCTCTATCAAAGTTGAAGTTTACTGTACGTTCTCGCCGCAAACCAATTCTGGAAATGTAATGTCATTTTTAATTGCCTGATATAATCACCACTTGTTTCCAGAGGATTCCAGGCATTTGGAAAGTCTGTGCATATTTTATCAATGGACTTGTCAGGACGCAGGTAGCAAGTATTGGCCTGCCTGTTTCTCAGCACCCGGCTCCCAATTAGACATCCGTAAACTTTTGACTGTGCAGTGTTGACATGACATTTGTTTAAGAATAGGAAACTAATACGATCCTGCACTTAATTCTTAACTGATGTCATTCAAATTCCTCTGTAATCCGCAAAGTAACTTTATTATAGTAAACCTGACACTGGTTACTGTTAACTGCACCTGCCCCACCTCTCTGAAACAATAGGATCCCTGTGTAACTGCACATAGTGTAACGTATTATGTAGTGATGGGAGATTAATCGGCAAACACATCGGTATCGGCCGATTTTATTGTTTTTAGATTAATCGGCATAGAAAATTATTATAATTTTTCAATACAGAATTAGATCATATCGACATCGGTAATATCGGTTATCGGCCATAACAGCAATTAATTATATTGGATATCGATATCGGCCAAAATGTCTCATCGGCACATCCCTAGTATTATGACCCACGTGAGAGGCTGTCTTCATGGGGACATGAGTCATCATGACTCAAAAAAAGGAAAACGTTACCTTTCCATTGCCCAACTGGCTCCATAATGAGAAATCTCATTATGCTGCTATTATCCTACCATTTTGTCTGCAGCATCTTTGAAGGCAATCTATCGTACAGAGTACACATGATCTCATCTGTCCTCGCTTCCATACCCAGACCCTGCCACTTCACACAGGCCAGGCATGATGAAACCTTCCATACCCAGAGCCTGCCACTTCACACGGGCCAGGCATGATGAAAACAGTGTTTGGTGTGCTGGTGCTTCTGTGCAATCCTTTACAGAGGCAAAAGGCATTTGACTCAGGAAACACCTGGCTTCCACCTCAGTTGTATGTGTGGCTTTTTTTTATAGCGACGGGCTGTCAGCACACCTAATTTCAGGCAGTGTTTATCCCTCTCTGCAATGGCAGAGGCCTCCTGGCGAGGTGGAGACAGTTCAGTAAAGCCTTGTCTCCCATATTCACATTTCACGTATGAACGGGACATGGGACTGGCACCGGATTTGCATTTAACTTGTGGCCTTCTCGCGGAGAAAAAGTCAAAGGCTTTCCATTTGCATCTACAATAGGGTCGTCCTTGCAGTGACAGACCTAAACCCCAAGAAATACTTTTTTTATTTTGGCAGCAGGCAATGCATGCCATATTGTATGTCACATCGTAAATGTCTAGTTCCTCCACTATGAAAGAACATGGATGAATTACTCATCTCTTCGTTCCGCGGGCATACTGTGGTCTGTGGTCTCGAGATCGGAAAATAAATATTTATCCAACTTGGCTTTTCTTTGCACAGTGAAGGTGTCTATATGCACATTACATCCCGAAACTAACCTAATATTAATGTTAATGTGATCTCACAGTAGTGAATGTTTATATCAGTGGCTTAGGGCTCTATTGGTCATTGCTACACAGCCGCTTCTAAAATCACCCCTATACCTCTATAGCTCTCCCTCTGCTCATTATTAACAACATTGAAACTGTCCTCTGGGTGAGCACGTAAAGCAATAACACCAAAGGAAAACTCACTTAGCCAACAAGCACATTGCCCCCATACAAGAGAGGCTAAATCTAATTGTCAGGTGCAATATCTGTAGAGAATTACAACATTAGTTTTCATCAATGTTCCACCCCGATACCTTGCAGGTAGGTAGGGCTTGAAAATACATCTGGTCAATCTAATTGTAAGGCATTAGCCGTGGAATTGTTTGCAGGGGTCTGCAGTAAAACTTCTTGGTATCTCTTTCTTTTGAAAAATCAAGCAGGACTTATATGTCTTATTTGCTATACTACATCTCAATGTGATATCATGTGAATGTGAATCCTGTGTCTCGTGACTCTAATATTGCAGATCAAACCCCCTTATCTGTCATAGACCCCAGATTACAACAAGAAAAGAATGGAATGAAAGAGCATGTCAGAAATAATGTAAGGAGTATCCATAAAATAGTCCAACCTTTTGTAAAAAGTATTCATTTATTTTAAAACGTTTCCATCAACGATGCCCTTTTTGCTCACCCATCATTCATCATTCCAAAGGGACCAACATTGCTCTTCTTCCTATGAAGGTTCATTTGCTTCTGTGAAAGAGACATTTAGCAGTCAGGGGGAAAAATGAAAAGTGCCAATTCTCCTGCCCACCATAATTGGCAGTAATGCTAGACTTGGCAACCGGGCCTCAGTTGCCAGGCAACCATCTTTAAGCTTTCAATTTAAAAGCTGTCCAACAAATAGATTTTTATACGAGATGTTTACTGCTCACAGAATGAAAGGCAGCCAAATGTTTGTTAACTTGTGTTTCATTTTTCATTTAGTTCATTTAGACATTATAGGTAGTTGCCGTCAAACACTGTTCATGCACTTTGGCAGGAGTGTGAGAATTCTCTTTCCCTGCTGACCTGCTCATTGGGCTGACCAAAGTGGAATTGGTGACAGGATGACTCAGGAGAAAATCGGCTCATTCCAGAGTGTATATGTTTATATCAGCCTGAAGACTAATTTATACTGCATGCGTTGCATGGTGTTACACACCAAAAATAGCAGACCTACAGTATACAAGCTCACAGTGTGCCGCAGATGTGACACAGTCAGCTTAAAGGGAAACTTCACCTTTTTTGCAAAAAATATATATGTTAATGAGGTTTAGAAGATTTAGAACACTTTCCTGGCGTTCTTTATGTGTGTAATAATGCGGTTTTAGATATTTTAGATTTTGGCAGTGAGCCCTGCAGTGTCTCTGATGTCATGGACACTGGGGTCACTTACTTCCTGGACTACATGTTGTCTCAGCCCTCTCCCTATCCACAAGGAAGAGCAGTGCACCAAAGCATTTTGGGAATTGTAGTCCAGGAAGGAAGTGATCAGTGTCCATGACATCAGAGACACTGGGCTCACTGCTAAAATCTAAAATATCTAAAATCACATATTACACACAAAGACTCCCAGGAAAGTGTTCTGAATCTTCTAAATGTCAACAACATTTTTGGCTAAAGGGTAAGACCTGCACTTTGTTAAAGGTTTGGGTTGTTTTCTTACTTTATTATGGGAAAACTATAGTCCATTCCATGAGTTATTTTGCTCTGTTTTGTTGTTTATTAGCAATTTAAGAAATACAAATATTTCATTGACTTCCATAACGGGGAAACAGCTCTCAAAGTCACTCTTTTAGCACATAAACGAACGCAACAACGGCTGATTCTAACAGTTTATGACATCATTAGTTTTAATAAAAAAATTGACCAGATTTGACTGAGGGCCTGCCATCGCACAAATTCCAGCTTTTCACCAAAGGAGAAAACTTTTTTTATTTATTTTTTCAAAATGAGTTAATAGCACAGGCAGACTCTCACATACTAGAGCATGTCTGAAATATTGTCAGAGCTGAAATTATCGACATGTAAATATGAAATAAATGTAGCTAGGTGTAATGTTAGAGACCACAGAAGTGAACCTTTCCAGCCTGTTTTCTTAACTCACTGTTTCTCTGCAAGACATTACTCTATAAGCCATATATCTCCAAAAGTGGTGGGTCAAACTGAACAACCAATATGTCAATTTGAAGCTATGATTCCCTGCTTTCACGTGACATGAAAAAACGAAAATTAAAAAAAAAAAATCCAATAGCAGTCCCTCAGTAAAATGTAGTCACAAATGTCAATTTTGTCTTGTTTTGACTAATTTCTGTAGAAAGAAGATCCGGTAGGTATGCCTACACCGACCGAATCACTGCTGTTCGCATTGAGTAAAAAACGATCTGATTGGACCAAAACTATACACCCACTCCCGAAGCGTATGATTGGAATGTCGTTGAGCCACTACGCCTACGGGGATGTAAACAAATGGATTTGATGTTGTCCGCTTGTCACTAAAAACATACACAAAAACATACACAAAGTGTTTGAGGGAGACACTTTAGAAGAAGTGTCTGGGACTGCTCGACTGCGAGGCTGCAGCTGGGTGCATCTCAAACAGTGTGGTGACTTGTTTACAAACGAAACCTCGCGAGATGTCCCCACGAGAGTTGGGAACGCCGCAGTACTGCTTCAGTTTATCTCCAACCAAAATAGTAACTTTATAAATCTATCTTAAAAGACGAAAATAAAACCGCATGATGTGATAAACAGTCAGAATCAAGCTTTTGTTGCGTTCGTTTTATGTGCTAAAAGAGTGACTGTGAGAGCTGTTTCCCCGTTACAATGGAAGTCAATGAGAGACTATATTGTTTCTTAAATTGCTAATAAACAACACAACAGAGCGAAATAACTCATGGAATTAACTAGTTTGCCCATAATAAGGTAAGAAAACAACCCAAACCTCTAAAAAAGTTGTCTTATCCTTTAAGGCAGTCTATAGTGCAGATTTCCTACTTGAAGTCTTATTATAATTATATCTGACTTGTTGACTTTGCTATAATTAAACTAGTGGTTTAATGTGGGTTAGCTCTCTTTTTTTGCCAATGGGTTCCCAGATTGGCTCCGGAACGGACACCCAAACCTTACAGAGAGACTACCTCTTTCAGAGCCATACCGTGAAAATATATCTGATGATCACATCTGTGTCATCTGATCTGACGACAGTGTTCGATCAGCATGTTTCACTTTCAATACAAACACGGTGAATGTACAGAAAAAAATTGTTCACGTTACTGTTACTAAGTCTTACAAGTACTCAAATTAATAACCAATTTCATCCTGGAATTATGGGGATATGTACAGTATTAGACTCCCAGCAGTATAGAGAGCCTCTTCATCAATGTGCCTCACTCACCGAAAATAGTTAAACCAGTGGTTGTCAAACGTTTTAATTTCAAGGAACCCCATAACTCAAATGTATAAATGTATTGCATTTGTACACTTTCAGCATTACAGACCTGTAGGGGTCCTTTGGGACCCCTTCAAGGAACACAGAGAACCACTGCATCATTCGAATCGGTATACAGCAGCAGAGTCTTGGCACAATAAATAATAATAAGCTGGGAGATACAGTAACTGGTGTATTGCTGCCTACAGATATGGATCATGGCTGGAAAAACAGTGAATAATGGTGGGTCTCAACATCATCTCATCAGTTGTGACAAATTATTCTCCACCGCAAGCATTCAGGTTAGAGGCTAATTTTGTATGGGCTCGAGGGTGGTGTATTTACAGCATTGCAAATATGCCCCTCTGAAGTAATTTTTTAAGGTTACTGTGGGCTGCATTTTAAATTCAGATGAGACTAAAAACCATGTGTGCTGGTATTTCTTCTAAAGTCAGAATGGCTGTTGCTGTTTTGAAGCAAAGTGTTCAAAAACCCTCCAAACAATACTCATTGGATCAGGTTAACCTTGTGTTAAAATGAAAAGGATGAAAGTGTTCCACTCAGCCACAAGTGCTCTCTAGAACTCTTAACATCTTGTGTGTTTCACTTATCCTATTTTAAAATAGCCTCGAGAGTCAACCGACAGTGGGTGAGTGGGCGGACGGACGGTAGGTGGACGTCACAAACATAACATGCATACTTGCGAGGCCGACCGTTGCTCACAATAGAGCGTCGCAGTCCCGCCCCCTTTCATGACGACGCCAGGCCCAGGAAATAGTTTCCAATGCATTTTTCCCATAGACATTTCAAAACGTATTTATTTAAAGACCTTATAAGCGTCGTACAAAGCCAACTTTTGTCGTGACAAATCATGACAACAAACACAATATTTTGGACCAAACAAATAATTACAAAGAAGAAAAACAAAAAAAAATGTGTTGTAACCTGTCGTTTTCTTCTTCTTTCTAATTATTTGTTCAGCCCGAAAAATTTTGTTTGTTGTCATGATTTGTCACGACAAGAGTTGGCTTTGTCCGCTGCCTAAACTTCTTTAAATAAATACTTTCAGAAAAGGAAAATTAACTTAACAGGGATTTATTTTCCGGGTCTCTCGAGGGGGCGGGACTGCGACGCTCTATAGCCACACCATTGGTTTGCCCCCTCTGTGTTCCTATTGGCTTGGATTTAAACGGCCCTAATGCCAGATCCCGGCATGCTAAACACCACAAACTTGGTAGGCGCTCTTAGAGGGTCAATAGGGACAGGCTGTAATTGCTTAAGCCCTGCCCCCTCTGTGTTCCTATTGGCTGTGATGTGATATAGTTATTATATAATATAAATTCCTACCTACGCAAAAACAAATAATTAATTTATGGTCACCTCCGTCAATGGATAATTTGACGATATCATACTTTAATCTACTGTACAGTAACTATCAGAATGCAGGGGGACAGCAGAAATAAATAATTATACTGATGGTTTTAAATGTATTCACCCGTTTTACAAACAGTATTGTCTCACAGTCGTACACTTTCTTTTTTTGTGCACATGCACAAATATCTGCAGAGACCTTACCTATTCTGCCCTACAAAGACAAAGTGCAGTAACTACGGGAAAGAAATTTGGCCGATAATGGGTTTAAACATTTTTCAACTGGTCAGCCAAATGAGACATTGGCAAATAAGTGATATTACGGTAGGATAATTGTTAATCCCCCCAAATCACAGTCTAACATCAAGGCTAATGACCTTTGACATACACAAATAAGTCAGTGTGTCCAAAAACGTTTACAATGCTGCACTTTGGCTTTGTAGAGCAGTATTGTGGTCTGGTAGTCCTAGGCCTGTTCAAATCCGTAACATTCCCCCAGAGGCAGGTCACCTAAAACCGCACTATTCTGCCGGCCCCTGTGCATTATTTAACAATAATGATAACGGAGCTGCAGAGCTCTTTTTTTGTAATCAGGGTTTTCAAAAGACGAGAAATAGCCAGCTGCAAGGCCTTAATTCTTACATACAGTAGAAGAGAACATGGTCAGTGCCCAAAGGGTGGACAAAAATAGAAGCTTAGGCTCATGCCTCTGATGCAACTTTTGGCTGTAGTTCATTAGCCATATGCCCCTTAAAATAACGAATGTAGCTTACTTTGTTTTATAGTTTTAAGATATGTAAACAATAGAAAGAGCATAGCACACAGTATTCTCCTGTAGCCTATTGTATCAGTTCATATCTGTAATATTTGTAAAGGGGAGCTCAGCTACCCTCCGGAAGGACCCTCAAATGCAACATAAATAAGAAGGGATCTTCAAAGGAAAATCGTTATTACTCCTCAGCCATTGAAGTGCAGAGGCGGAGTGTGAGAGATAGTAAAAAGAGCTGGGAGTCTGCTAATTCATTCTTAAGGCAAAATAGCATCATTACACTGAGGATGAATGGGGGGTAAAAAAAGTCTGTCTGTCTTGAATCCAGACTTATATTGTTTCACCCTGCTCCCCCAATAGTGGATGGTCTCAAAGGATGGCTTTCTGTCTGCCGCTGGGCTACCACTCCAGAACACCATACGGTTTCCATACATTTTCACTAGCACACATTTTACTCCCGAACAGGGAATAATTATGGTATACCGTCTGAAAAAACATAGACTATAGCACTGGTCTCAAGCTTAGAAGACTTTTCTAGGACCACTTGAAAAAATAAAATAAAAAACTTTACAAAAAAACGCATGCACGCGCACACACACACACACACACACACACACACACACTGCCAATCCTCACACACAACTGCATGGGCGATGTTGACCATCATAGTTTAACAATCCTCTGTAGCGAATTCCAAAGATGAAACACAGCGGGGCTTTCTTATAGCGAGCCTTAAGACGAGCCTACTTGTCATGCGTGCCCTGCGTAATTAATTTATAGGACCCGTCCTTAGGATCCAATACCTAGAGCTTTTATTTGACTAGGATGGCAATATCAGTCGATTCATTCCACTTTGGTCCGGCTGGACTCTCACAGTCTTGTTTGTCTGGTTTTAAAGGTAACCAAGTCTGACAAGTCTTTCACTCTCACCTTTACTCACCTCAGCACTGGATCCTAACACCTGAACAACACAAACTGTTAGTATGTCAAGGAGGTCTTGACTGCTTTTTTCCCCACATTCACAGTAATTGCCCTTCATGGGAAATGGGTTTCCAAGTAACGGGGATAATGTAAGCTTAGCTCTGATTTGTCCACTGTTTCATTTCACAGTGGACTGGGATTTTAAATGTATTCCCAACTAACTTGTAAGTGCCTTCTCTCTGAGGGTTAGGTAGTGCTGAGTTTATTAAAGGCTACAGACTCCCTTTGAAGCTTGTCTTGCTACGTTGCCTGTTAACCTTTACCTAAAGTTAAATATCTCGGGATCTCAGGAGCCACATGGGAATGGCGTGGCTCCAATGTGGATCTCAGACTTCATGTGGCCAGCCTACAATATGTCACAGAATTACATCATTCACAGTTAATTTCAGTGAGAAAGTTTTACAACCTCCTAGATCAGTGGTTCCCAAAGTGGGGTTCGGGGACCCCTAGGGGTCCTTGAGGGAGTTCCAGGGCGTCCCCAGGTAAATGATAGTTAGGAACCAAATGGTCCCTTATGGGTCTGTAACTCATCATGTAACAACATTTAGCTCCATTTTGTACACTCTCAGAGTAAAATTAACTTTTACAATATACGTACATTGCAGTCCCAGAGATATAAATAGGGTACCGTAGCCTAATTCAGGTGAAACCGGGGGCCCTTGAAATGAAAATGGTTGAAAACCACTGCTAGAGCCATACAAATCTTCTCTTATGGGGGTCCTTGACATATATTTTCAAATGGGGTGTCCGCAGGCTAATGAGTAACATTTTGGGGGTTCTTGACATGAAAATGTCCGAGGACCACTGTCTTAGATGAATGAGCTTGAGAAATACTACTGTAGACATATTCTCTGTAATATATTACATCACACAATGCGTGTGGCTTGTAGATCTGTTGATACAGCTTCATAGGAGGCCTTAAGTATGTTTCACCAGTTTCAATTGAAACGGGCCTCCACCCTCAGGGGGGCCTCAACAAAATAATGATGTCATAGGTATATGGGGGCCTCATATTTGGTCTTGAAACGGGCCTCCAGATTCCTAAGGCCGCCCCTGAGAACACACAAACACACCAAGCTGGCCATAGGGGGCGCTAGCTACCCTCAAAGAGCCAGAATGCAAAATGCTTGTCATTCAGCCTCACTTTGAGTTGCTCAGTGGACTGTCTCTCACACAGCGATATGGAGAAAAATATCACACCCGCGTGACGTGAGCGGCACTGTTATCACCATACATCAAATTCCGTGCTCAGCCAGTCAGCTTGAGCACAAAAAAGCATGGGAATACATCACATAAAACATGAAACATAAAGCATGAAACATGCGTAAGCTAAGAACGTAACAGTGGAATATCTATATAATGAAACTATATTATAAACTATACATATATACTATACTATGCTATACGTCTGGAAGACCCATATGCATAGACCCATAGATCCATAGACCCCAAGGTAGCCGCAATTAAGTAATAAATATAGCAATATAGTTCAAAGGGTGCAGATGAACAGCTGCACTAATTGGCGTCGTTAAGGCGTGCGTGGCAACAGTTTGTGTCTCGTGTGATTTCACACCAGAAGATATAAGATGATGCACCGTGTTGAAAATGACTGTAGACGTCGAGAGAGAGAAGAGAGAGACAGACAGACAGACAGATAACGTGATGTTGTCCTGGACCGTTTCCAAAGCAGGAGGACCAAAGCAAACCTCTCATGCTGCTGTAGCAGTGAGGAACAAACTGTATTCCTTTGGAGGCTACGTTGATGGAGGGACCTTCAACAACATGGGACAGATGGATGTGCATGTCTTCAACACAGTGTCTTTATGCTGGAAGAAGTTACCTCCAGTGGAACCAGGAAGAGGAGACGGTCACCTTGAGGTTCCATCCAGGTGCCGGGGCCACACAGCTGTGTTGGTTGAAAATACAGTCTACATCTGGGGAGGCTATCCTTACTGCAATGTGCTTTATGCATTTGATGTTGACTCCCACAGATGGTTCCAACCCAGGGTTTCTGGGACTGTTCCAGAGGAGAGGTGCTACCACTCAACCTGTGTGTTTGAGAAGGTCATGTTTATCCATGGAGGATACACCAAGCTGACTGGATACACTAATGACATGTACAAGTTGGACACCAGCACAATGGTCTGGACTTTAATTAACACCAGAGGAACTCCACCTCCTGCTATATCAGCTCACTCTGCTACCATCATTGGTACCAAGATGTTTGTATTCGGGGGCTGGAGGCCCAACATGGGCTACAACACCATCAGAGTGTTTGACACAGAGACCAACGGTTGGCTGAACACACCTTCTGCACAACTTCTACCAGAAGAATGCTGGTGTCATTCAGCATTTATCTACAATGGAGAGCTGTACATTTTTGGTGGCTGGAACAGTAACCAGACCTTCAATGATGTGTGGAAATTCAGTCCAGAGACCTTCTCCTGGAAGAAGGTTGAGCCCAAGGGGAAAGGACCATGTCCAATGCATGGTATGTGCTGTTGCATTGTGGGAGATCATATCATCCTCTTTGTAGGATACAAAGGAGATCACACTATCTCTGATGAGCTGTTCATCTTAGACTTGAGTCCTTGTCTTAAGACGTTATGTAAGCTAGAAGTTATTCAGTACGCTCTGGACCAATCAGAACTCCCACACGACATCAGGTGGGAACTGGCAGCCATGGCAACCAGCGACAACAGACGACAACAACAATAACAACCGAGACCACATTCCAGACGAAGGGACAGCAGAAAGATCAAGAAATGATGGATCAACATCTCATCCCACCTGATGGTGAGCCACCTCTCAGCATCACTTACTGAGATTCAAACCTCAGGAGACTCCTTCTCTCCAGACAGGCTCTCTAACCATTCAGCTAGGCATCACACAATGACAATTGTTCCGTCCAACACAATGCGGTGGAAACACAAACCTGTGTCTGTATGTTCCAAACTGAACACGGTGGAACTCTCTTTATTGTATATTTATTTATATGATCTTTTTTTATTTAAAGGACCAAGCAGTCCTGAAAGGACTTGGTCTTTTATTGTTATTGTTAGTTTATTATTAGTTTATTAGTTTAGTTTATTATTGTTATTGTTAAACTCGGCCTACATAAAAAACAAAAATCTTAAAGACTTTCTGGTACACAGCAAGCTAAAAGGAATCAACACACCAGCACGCCAGAGACCAGAATACTTCAAACCCAAACAAATAGTTAAAAATAGAACTACAAAACGCATGTTGGAGATTAAACAACAGATAACAGCCAGCACCAGCAACTGTGTTTATTTAATCACATGTGAAAAATGTGGCTTACAATATGTCGGAGAAACGAGTAAAACAATAGCTGCAAGGCTGAGACAACACACAATGCAAAAAAGACAACTAAAAGGATTGTTCAACATTACATGGCACATGGCATTGAAGCTCTAAAAGTATACCTGGACTTCAACACAATCCCAACTGGACAATAGGACAAAGACGTTTTAATGAAAAACAGTGGATTAAGAACCTCAACACGGATTTTCCTGGAGGTTTAAACATGCCAAAATATTAGACAAGTTGTTTTAATTTTGTACCAAAACTCCACAGCCATATACATGCTAAACACAGCCAACAATCAATGGAAATCAGACTTTGAATATAGGGGACAAATTAGCACATTCCACACCAAGCCAACCTGTGACACGAAGCAAGAGTGTACAGTGCACTGAAGTCCCCTCAGTCAACCCCCACCACTCTTGGCCCTCTCTCTCTCACTCACTGCCTTGCTCTCTCCCACAATGTTAATGTTACACCTATTTTATGTAAATAACATGGTAAAATGTGCAGCATTGGTAAGGGACGACAGGATAAGGAAAGGTGTTGTTGCTAATTGTCGAGAGTAATGGCTGCGTGTGATATTGAACAGTCAAACTATTCGTATCAATATACGGCTGTATCAACAAAATAATGATGTCATAAGTATATGGGGGCCTCATATTTGGTCTTGAAACGGGCCTCCAGATTCCTAAGGCCGCCCCTGTACAGCTTGTAGATATAATACACCACTCGTCTGTCCTGACTACTTTCTGTTCTTTATGGCATGATGGAGTAGATAAATGATGCTTCGGGAAGTAAGGCTATAAAGAACGGTGCATTTGGTTGAAAGAAGCGCTGCACAGTGGTGTAATGGTGATTTATTTTCAGGTACCACAGCACGTGCACATGCGTGCGCCTGCATGTGCATGTGCATGTACATATGCGCACAGAACAGCTGATAGCCTAAGCCTATAATATAGGCTTAGGCTATAAACAATATTATTGTTTATATTGTGTATGAGAGTTTTAGACACAAACACAAAAGTAAACTTAAAATAATCAGATAAACTTCTTTACTGCGCTGCAGTAGTGAAACTAAAAAGTTTGCTTTGAACGAATCTCTTCTTTGATGGTGGAGGAGGAGGCATTATTGTTGCGTGCAGAACAGTTATGCATGCGCATGCACCGTTCCGTACCGTACCTTCACGTCCACATCACAATTTTTATGCCACCATGGTGTGGTACTGCATGCGTTCTACGATCATGACACCACTGGCGCTGCACTAACCGGTGTAGCAATCAGTTGGGTTATGCTAGGCTGACCATATTCTGAATATTACCCTCTGGGTTCCTTGAGGGGGTTCCAAATGAACCCATTACAGGTATTTAACTCTGAGAGTGTACAAATGGAACTAACTGGACCCATTACAGGTCTGTAACTCTGAGAGTGTACAAATGGAACTAACTGGACCCATTACAGGTCTGTAACTCTGAGAGTGTACAAATGGAACTAACTGGACCCATTACAGGTCTGTAACTCTAAGAGTGTATAGGCTACAAATGGAACCAAATGGACCCTTTTATAACTCTAAACTCTGATACTGTACAAATGGAATCAAATGGGGCTCGTCCATCACTCTCAGAGTTATGGGGATCCTTGAAATTAAAATGTTTGAGAACCACTGATTTAAAGTAGGCTATGCCTTTGAGTTCTGTATGAAATATCTTAAGTCTTGACTTATGCTTTGCTAATAATATTCGGTCAATTTAATTTGCAGAAGAGCTCACCTCGCACACAGCTGTCGGTTGTAGTTGGTGTTGACATATGGGCTAAAGAACTTTTATTTGAGACAGACACAAGTTTCAGCTTGGCAGACAATCTGCTTCTCATTGGTCACGACTAAGAAAACAGTAGCCTACTTTTTCTGCATTTCAATGGTGAAATTATATTTTTGGGCATTTCATTTTCATTCATGGAGGAGAGCTCAATTCAGTGCAGCCGGACAGCGACAAGTGAGCTTTGATCTGCTGATTCTGCATGGCTCGAGGAGCACAGAGCAGAGCGCATGCTGCAGTGACAGTCTATGGCAGAGTTGAATTATGAATAATACACATTCCGGGGTTCGGCTGGAATTCCGTCTCTCAGAGTGTTTTTCCAAACGAACCATTGAACATGCATTGTAAATACTGTACATATTAATGGTCTCTGTGAGCGTACAGATACGTGCAAAACCCCAGACATTTGAAGGATTTTTTTAACCCCCACGATACGCACATGTCTGATGAAAATGAATGGCATGAAAGCTTTAAAAGTTATTTTCCTTTATTGTCCTGCAATAGTGATGTTAATTTAACAAACAAGAGGATAGTGTTGACTGTGCAATTTCTGTTGAAAGTTTGTACTAGCTTTGTACTTCCCATCTAGAGTTCGGGCCGCTAAGTGTGCAAGCACACAGTGGATATTTTTTTGTATGTTTTTATTTTTGTGGCTTTCGCCTTTATTTTATATTTTTTTATAGAGGGACAGACAGTAGGCTGACAGGAAATGGGGAGAGCGATGGGGGAGTGACATGTAGTAAAGGCCGTCGGGGTCGGGAGTCTAACCCGCGGCACACTGCCAGACTTGGGCTACCGGCCAAGGTGCCTGGACCGCTGAGCCACGGCCCAGGCCACAGTGGATTATTTTTGAGGGAGCAAAAGATGGTTTTCCAGGCGTGTCATCATAATTCTTTGACCGCGGCTGAGATTATATGGATTTCACAATGCCACGCCAGACTTTCCGGTCCATCATTGCCACCCCCAGTTCCTGCTTACTGATGTATGTGTCCCTAGCAATGACATCAGGGAACGACAGTTTCTTCCTCTGGTCTGCTTTGAGGCAGGATTCCAGAGAAGAAGGGAAGATATAACCTCATAATCAGCTCTGTAGCAGTGGCCAGCAAACTGTGTTCTTCTGGATCGGACTAGTGAAGAAACACGGGGAAGGTTGCCCTATATTAGAGAAGTGGCTCTTCCAAGAGAGATTAGAAGGCGGGTGTGTGGGGGCACGGTGGCACAGTCGGTAGTGGGGTCGGGTGTGTTCTCTCCTCCGCGTCATCAGTGCCCATACCTGAGACGGGGTTGGCGAAAGGGCCTTTCTCTGTGGAGTTTGAATGTTCTCCCCGTATCCCCTAGGGTAGGTACCCTCACAAAAAAACATGCAGTAATCCTGGTCTCTAAACTACCTTCCCCTGGCCAGCCGGGGCAACAGATGTAGGGGAAAAGAACTGGTCGGAATAACGTGTTCCTTCCATGGGCTACGTCCGGCCGGGGAAACTCCCCCTTGTCAGGTGAAAAGAAGCAACTTGGACTCCTCATGCATAGAAGGAAGCAGCCCCCCCAGGTTGGCAGAGGAAGTGTAGTGCCCAGGATTACATTAGATAATTGACACTGCGTGAAAGAATGGGTTGCAAAATTAAACTAAACCCTGCTTTTCTATTTCGCTAGAACTTTCTCTTTCCATTCTGGTCTTTTCAGGGAGAGCAATTTAGAAGAAAAATAACACACACAAAGGGTTATGTTGTGTTTGATTCAATCAAGACTGAATAGCACTCTTTGAATGCTTATTGTTTGAGGCATTGTATTGTACGTGCTGGTAATGAGCCTGCTGTTTAATTCATTAGCACAGCTACTGATGACATTGACCATGTGGTTGTAATCAGGAGTTCACAGTAATGTGCTCCCACACCTCACCCGCCCACACACATCACAAATAAGAATGCATTTGAATAGCACAGGTTTGGGGGCACGGTGGCACAGTTGGTAGTGCTGTCGCCTCACAGCTAGAAGGTCCTGTGTTCGATTCCTGCTCGGGACACTGTTTCCTCCTCCGCGTCAAAACATGCAGTAATCCTGGTCACTAAACTGCCTCCCCCTGGCCAGCCTGATGGAGGGGAAAGGAACTGGTTGGAATAACGTGTTCCTTCCACACGCTACGTCCAACCAGGGAAACCTTACCCCTGTCAGGTGTAAAGGAGCAACTTGGACACTCAGGCATGAAGGAAGCATGAGTTCAAGTCTGTTGCTCTCCCCTTGTCCCCCATATATGGGGACTAGGTTGGTGGAGGGTGTGTAGAGCCCAGGATCACATTAGATGATTGACACAGGGGTGAAAAATGGGTTACAAAATCGTGGAATAAAAAATGAATAGCACAGGTTCTCTATGAAATATTCAACTTTGTATTCCTTTTGTGTTGTGCGTGCGTGCGCATTCTGTGCTTGTGCGTGTGCATGCGTACGTGTGTGTGTGCCACCTGTTGTATTGTTTCCATCTGAAAAGAGCACCCACAGGAAGTTTTGGGGGGTGTAGTGGAAAATTGCCTGCCCACCATTGCGGAAGGTTGTGGGTTCAAATCCACCATGGTGCATCCGGCTTTGTCGAGCGTCTACATGAACACAAGTGGCCCGTGTTCGGGGGAAGGAAGCCTGCAGGCGGGGAGAGTGATAAGTGTCCCTGCACATAGTCCTACAGGGAGTGTTGAGTGGGAACAGACAAAGACTCTACATCCACCCGGTGGGGGCTCCTCACAGGTGGAGTCAGTAGGATACAACAGCAGTGACGACACAGAAATGTGTGTGGGAGGAGGAATCAATCTAACCTGACTCCTCCGCCAGATAGAAGAAGCTTGTTTCACAAACTTCAGAGTCAGGTTAGATTAAATTGGCACAACGACTAAATTGGGGCGATAAAAGGGTCAAAAGAAGAAAAAAAGAAAAGAGCACCTATACCCAAGAATCACAACCTCTCAACAACTTGCGTGCCTCTTTTGGTAGGCCTATGTTGTCTTCTCAGAGAGGCACAGCTGCATGCTGTCCTCAGAGTCCACTAGCTGTTCAGACCGGTGCTCCAGCATGCTGCTTGCTATTTCTCCTGTTTTGAGTGCTGCATGTCTTATCATATGTTTGCAAACAATATCAACCCTCTCGGGCCCATGCAGTCGGCCCTTGGGGATCCCCAGAGGGATGTCTCAAGTGTTCACACTTTGTGTCGTCGTCCCCCACTTCCGTCTCCTTTTATGGCGGCCATTAGGCAGCTGGCCAGCTGCACACAGCAACAGAGCAGCTGGAGGGAGCTTTTCCTCCTTCAGCCCGGACCACAGGCAGCAGAGAGTCGATGTTCGCTGGGGAAGCCAGGGAGAAGAGAGAGGTGCTGGAGAAAGTGAAGAACTTTTAATAGATACGACTTAGGGGAACCGGGCTTGGTTATCTGCCCTAACAGGTCTCCTAGGCCCACAACGCTGGAAAACAGTCACCTGGTTACTCTCTCTCCGAGCTACCAAAGCATATGGGGATGGCTGAACTGTAGCGGCTCCCTCCGAGCAGAAAGAGAAGCCCCTGAGGGTTTTAGTGTCCCTTGCCTCAGGGGGGAAGGAGTGTTTGTCCACCTCCAGGAGCTGTGCAGTACATCATCTGTGTGCATGAAAGGATTTAGTGCATTTCTGTCTTCTTTCTCCCCCCATTCTATCCTTTTTTTTCTGTTCTTCTGCTCTTTTTTTCCTTTCCTTTTCAAGAATCAAATCCCCAGGCGTGTCAGAGAAGTACTATCTCAATTTAAATTCCTTTATCGTATAGAGCAAAAAAGAAAAAGTGGCAAAACAGAAAATCCTTCTTTCCTTGCAACCAACAGTTTCACACGGATGAATAAAAAACGCACTGATAAGCAATTGTGTGCTACAGCATTTACATACTGCACATTTAATTAACAGCTTCTGTATCATTTTCACGCAGAGAACTATCGTGTCACTTTGGTGACCCTTTGCTTTGCCCATTAGAGGTAGTGTACTTTGTGTTCTCTGGGACTCCAGGCCACTCAAAACACTGTCTCCGCCTGTCTCCATAATCTGTCTCCAGCTTCTATGCTTCAGGGGTCCTTCAAGCTATCGTTGTGCCGGAGATTCTTTTATATATATATGTGCAGGAGAACAAATGAGAGCGTTTGAGAGCAGAACTTCAAAGAAGCCCCAGAAGTATACTACTGCATGAACTTTCTCAACACTTTTACTGTAGATGAGCTAACTTTGCAGAAACAAATGGGTTGTGAACTTGTGTGTTTGATCCGTGCCCGTGACAGCTGAGGAGGACTGTAAATCTTAAAAGGTGTGCAACAATTTGATCAGCAAAAATATGTAGCCTACTGTAACAGACATAATGGTGAGGACCGGCCTTCAGGGAGATTGTGATGAGCAGTAGTAGTGGCTCAGAGCCTCTGTCTGTGAGGACTCAAACCATAATATCTCCCCCGGCCAAGTGGGAATTCTCCCCTTTAAGCTAGTGGTTAAGATGTTTGCTTTCCACGCGGGAGGCCCAGGTTCGAATCCTGGGCATTACACT
Organism: Protomyctophum parallelum; assembly: GCF_964188405.1. Taxonomy (NCBI): domain Eukaryota; kingdom Metazoa; phylum Chordata; class Actinopteri; order Myctophiformes; family Myctophidae; genus Protomyctophum; species Protomyctophum parallelum. The sequence continues at coordinate 35,121,088 of NC_139711.1, read as the reverse complement.
TCATGTACGGTATACGTGTGTGTGTGTGTGCGCGTGCGTGCGTGCGTGCATACGTGCGTGTGCGTGCGCTTGAGGTGTGTGTGTGTGCGTGCGCACGCCTGAGTGCATGCACTAGCGCACATACGCACACACTCCCATGTGTGGAGCATGAAATACAGCATACATAGCTAATGTATATTTTTTAAAGGCTTTTTCCTCCTGGATTTCCATACACTACCACCGAAATAAGGTATTTGGCCTGTAAAAGCATCTGCTTTAAAGCATCAACCCTGCACCTCTCAAAGACGGTAAGGTGAAAATCTTGGCATAAGATGCTAAACCTTTGCTTATCTAAGAGAGGGGAACAGGTACTGACTCCAGCTGTGAGAGACGCCATGCAGGGAACACTTTGCTACATTGCTAAGGCTGGATTAGTGGCGGGGCTGTGTCAACGTAACTTCACATGGGCCAAGTCAACAACTGATTTGGAAGCATTAACACACTAATGCTTTTTAACAGCTGGAGTTGTGATACACAGCTTCCCGACGTTGAATTAAATCATTTGAAACCGCTGTGTCCAGCCACCATGCACCACCTGTTTTAGCCAGCAGTAAGGAGATGCTTGCATGCGCCATGCGGAAACAGGCTAGTGACTAGCCCTTAATGCCGGGTTTCAAAATGCATAGTCACAGTTTAACCGATGGAACCGCCACAGACGGTTAAAACATTATCGAACGTAGGACTTCGTCTTTAGCCATTTTACATGGAGCAGTGAGGAGGTTGAAGAGGGGGCGGTGCTTGAAGTGGATCCCCTCCAGGCCTGCAGGGAGCCGGTGTACTGCGAGGGGATACTATTGTGAGAGGAAACGGGAGATATGAAGACGGCTGGACAGTGCCGCGCTGATACTTCAGGTACTATAAATATTGAAACCCAGCATTATAGGGCTAGCCTAGTCACTTTAAGCCATGCTCAGCCTGTTTCCGCATGCAAGCATCTCCTTACTGCTATTATTATATATAGCTAAAACAAGTGGTGGTGACTGGACTCATTGCAAATGATTTGATTCAATGTTTTTTTTTAATAACCAACATACAGTACAGAGTACACTACAAAACAGTACATTGAGTACAAAGCACAGTACAGTAACTATAACAATAAATGTATAGTTGCACCGCAGAGTTTTCTAAGCTGAATATATATGCGTGCTAATGCTGGCGGAAAAGGGTATTAGACTATCTGTCAATTTGTGTGACTTAAGTACTTGTGTGAGAGATGTCTCTATAATGGAGGTGAACCAGCGCCTCGCATTGCACGTTGCTCTGCCTTTCTCTGTAGTGGAGAGCTACTTGTGAAGGATTTGTTAAATTATACAGTGGGACGAAACAGCTGATAAAACCGCTCTTCAGCTTTGCAAAAGTCATAGAAGAAGGAAGTAGTAGCCTAGTAGGAGTGTACGTGTGTGTGTGTGTGTGTGTGTGTGTGTGTGTGCGTGTGTGTGTGTGTGTGTGTGTGTGTGTGTGTGTGTGTGTGTGTGTGTGTGTGTGTGTGTGTGTGTGTGTGTGTGTGTGTGTGTGCGTGCGTGCGTGCGTGCGTGCGTGCGTGCGTGCGTGCGTGCGTGCGTGCGTGCGTGCGTGCGTGCGTGTGCGTGCGTGTGCGGTCGTGGAGCCGAGCTGACTTTGAAGAGCAGCCGGAAGCCTCATCTAATCCAGATTTTTTTGCACAAAGAGAGAGAGCGGTGTGACAATGGTGAAGAGAAGACGGTAAACGGAGGGATCTAGTCAGCAGGCCGTCGAAAAGCCTTTCCTCTTTTCCTTCTCTCTGTTCTCATGTCTTTATTTGTGGCTTTCTTCTCACTGTAGAAAGAAGCGTCCCAGTGGCGTGCGTCACAGTGGTATTATCTTTTCCAGTATACTTCCAGCCTGATTTGCTGCGTTTCGTGGACTTGTATTGTAAGTCGCTACTCAGTCTGGCCAGCAAGCAGCGGACTCGTAATCCATAACGTCACCTGTTAGCCATGTTAGCCTGTTAGCCTGGTAACGTTGTTGCAGATACGTCATCAGCCAGCGCCACTCTACCCAAGCTTCTCACTGTTGAAAAAAATAGCAGTAGGCCTAGTACAAAAGAACTGACTGCTGTGTGTGGGGTGAGTTTAGTGAATGATAAGGGGATGTTGCAGGGCAACAGCAGTAGCTGTGCGGTGCGCATTGATACGACGTCAAACTGGTGTGTCCTCCCCCACCCCCCAACCCACACCACAGACCAATCAGAAGCCACGGGTCCATTTCACCCTTTCCAGACTGAGTAGCGAAGTGACAAAACAAATCCATGCCCACCCCTCAGCAATCAGTTGGCAATGGCAAATGCGCCCCATCTGGAGGCTGGGCATTTGGGCTAACCAAATCCCCAACTCTCTCTCTGTCTTTTTTTTGTTTGGGGTGGTTAATTATTTAGCGTAATGGAAATGCATTCAGGAGTAATGTATTGAAGAGCATGTGGAAGAGGTGGAGCTTTTTTGGCAGCACTTGGCATCCTTTCCGTTATCACGCGGAGGGATTCTAGCTCTGTGACGAGGCAGGCACGGGCACTAATGTGGCAGAAAGCCCCGGGGGGGGGTGGGGGGCACTTCGTTAGTGCCTTCCGCGCCTCCAGCGAGCATTACAACCGGATCACTATTGATGAATGCTTAATGGGCAGCATACGGGGAGCCGAACATTATGCTGCCATGTTTGGTCAGTGGCTTACATCTGTCAGAAGAAGAAAGTCACTGGGAGCGTGGCAAGATGTGTTTGCGTGTGCGTGTGCGTGCGCATGCGTGAGTGTCTGAGGGGGTAATTTCTAAAACATAATAATATATTATTCACACTAAAAAGTAATCTGTGCATTTCACATTTGGTTACATCAGGCATGCTGTAAATTCTTATGTATTTAGGCCTATGTGTTCACTGATTGTCATGGGAAGAAATTTGTTTACTGGAAGTACAATATTCTGATCTGAGGTGGTGTGTCGTGTATAGACTGACAGGACAGCCCACAACCCGTTGAGACCCCTAAAAAAAAAGTCTGTTTTTTATTTGTATTTTTATGTGAGACTTCGGTGCAGTCGGCAACTGTATCACTTCATCACAAGAGCAACCTTTTGCCTATCAAGGGAGATAATGAGATGTCACTATGGTACCGTGTAGAAGAAAGAACAGATGGTGAATAGGCCAACAGGTTGTCCCACAAAAGAAAATCTGTGAAATGGCCCCAAAAGGATATTAATTTGTATCCGTATATGGTGACAATATCAACTAGTTTTTTGTTTAGTTTTTCTTCCCCAAACTCATATTTCCTCAGGGACACAGAAGGAAAATGCTGTTTTTCAAAAGATGGGGAGTTCTGTATTTCTGCAAGTAAAATAAAAAGAAATGCACTAGCATCCTCTAAATGTGCGGCCCTAGTTCGACTCCACCACTTTTGTCTCATTAGAAGTTCCCATGAGCATACTGAAAGTCGTTGTGTTGCATCGTAGCAATAGCAACTTCTCTCCCCACATACATCACAGGATCTTGATGAAATCCATGTTCTTGGTTCGCTAGCCAGCTGCTTGGATTGATGTGTTCAGAGGTGCTGTCCAACGGCCCAGAGAGCCCATGTGTTCAGGCCTCCTTCTGTCACCCCGTAGAGGACATTCATCCAAAGAGACACCGCAGAGGTTTATAGCTTCATTTTGTGTCGAGGACAAATCGGCAGAAATTTCCCTGGTGAGATTAATGGTATGGCAAATCATGGCTCATGTCGCCGTTGCGACAGGCGTTCCTACGGTAGCTTTCCCCATGGCTGCGGCTCATTTAAAAGCCGTATAATCTCTGCGGTGATGGTGACAGAATGGAGAAAGCTGTGCGTTGCAGCCCACATCGCTAGACCAGCCATGCTGACAGCTACATTAAGGGCTGCCAATGGCTTCTTCAGCCCAAGGGGTTCTGTGCTTTCTGCCCACCTACATCTCATCTCCCAGTACTCACCCATCTTTATCCTATCTCCCCATCAAGGTCTAAGTAAAATGGGTACCTTGTGGATCTCGGAATCAATATGGGATGGCATTGTCCAAGCCTGGCTTCAAACCCGAGTAGGGCTTTGAAGCGTGCAAGTTCTCCCCCATGCATGTTCATGTGGCTTTCCTCCAGATGCTCTGTTTCCTCCCTATTGCTCCTAATGGATGTGTTAAATGCAGAGAAAACATTTCTCCACAGGGATTTAAAAAGTATAGAACTCAATTTAACTTAACAGTTTGACTGTTTTTTACGATTAACCCGCATTTTAATCAACCCCCCTTCACTGCCGAGATTGTTGTATTACCTTTAGAGCATACGCTGAATTATTTGGGCTTTTAATCCGCGAAAATCCATCAAAAAAAGCTCCCGTGGTTTGTTATGATCTGTGTGTAGCATCCACCATCTTGGTGCACCCGGAAGACGCACACAAGATTGGTTTCAATGAGGCGTTGCATCCAATGCATTTCCATTGGCCTCAATTTCCCAGAAGCCCTAGCAGCCCACAGCATGTGACGATTTCCGGTTTTGTCATCACAGCGAAGGCATCCAGTCTCATACTCCGCGACGAAGACGGATTTTCTTTTGATTCATTACATTACGGCGGATTAAACACATAAAACAAAAGGCGGGTATGTCCGATACGGCAGCGACATTAACCTGGAGTAATCCATTCAAGGCACGGAAACTGTTAACATAATGGACGATTTCAGAACTTTTTGCTCATTATTCATTTATTTTAGTGCGTTTACAGTGTTTTACATGCAGAATATTGTGCTATATTGTTGCCATACATATCAGTTTTGCCATACCTCTCAGTCTCATTTGTTCCCATTCCAAATGAATGAAAACAACATCCAGACACTTCGAATTTGATTAATGAAGGTAATCAATCACTGTGAATGCAATGTTTGTTTTAAAACTTCTCTGCAGTTATACTTCACACAGGCATATAGCATGGCTCATATGAATAAATAAACAATGTTAAAAGTTATATTCACATTTCACACAATTACGGCTTCAAAGTTTGGTCTTCTTTAGTTGTAGTAAAATAAAATGTTTAGCCTGCAGTTCTCTTTTTCAGTCAAAATATAGTCAAGGATAGTGAACACTGAACACCCAATAAGCCCTAAAATGGATAATGACAAGCTCATAAAGATGCAATGCATGCAAATCAGCTATTTTTACAGTTTTTTATTATTACTTTAACCTTTTTCTTTTTCAAATTGAGCATTTGAAAATTATTGCCTATAATGACATGCCTAAAATATGGATGCCAGGTTGGAAGTGCATGACGAACAATTACAAGTACACAAAGCTTTATAATCGACAGAAACCTTAATTACCTCCCTTACTCTTGCTGTCTGTTCATGAAGCATCTCATCAACGTGCTCTGCATAGTGACAAAAAAATGTGATTAAATGGAGCAATAAGCTGCTGGCTTTCCAGTGCCAGGGGAATGGAGGGAATGTAGTTCCGAAAAGCTCTCCAAACCACTCTCCTATCTGGGCCCTCAGCTCCCCAGCTGGCATGCAGGTAAGTGTTTTTCAGAAAAATGAGCATATGTGTGTGCCTGGCTAAGTGAAATTAGTTTGGAAGGACTTGGTAACTTCCCATTACCAAAAAAAATTTTCTTCCTATCTCTCTGCTCTTTCTTGTCGCTCATTTCATCGCGTGTTCGTTGCCACCGGCATCACTGACCAGCCTTTTCATGCTGTCTGTGTCTGTCTGTACATATTTACTTTTTTTAAAGGCATGGGACTTCAGGGTCCCCTGACAGCAGATGGGTTGTATTATACAACATGGTTGGCTAACTGATAGCAAAATGATCCGTTAGTGGCATACCTGATTGTGATCGAGCTTGCAGATCGGCTGTTCTCCCTACCTTTCTGTGACACTCTTTTCAACAAAGTAGGGAATTAATTTACAAAAGAAGACACAATGTTCAGTTATGGGGATTCCAGGTTTCTGTCCAGTTCCAATCCATTGCACAAGCAAATCATAGCAAACAATACAATAAACAACTACAATTAACTGAATGTGAATAGCAAGTGGAGTACACCTTTTCATTTCATTTCATATTTATTTATTTCATTTCAGTTATGGTTTTACATGATTATATTCATTTTACTTTTTTCTTTTTTTACATATTCCATACCAGAAAAGAAAAGGATCAGGAAGAAGATAAATCTTATTTATAGTGCCTCTATCTATCATAAAAAAAACACATCTAATTGATGCTGCTACCAACACCTGAAGGTCACCAAACACATTTGAGTGAAGGCTCTGACAGAAAGAAACAAGTGTCATACTCTTGCATCAACACAAACAGTTATTTTTTTTCCATTGTTTTCAACAACTGTAGACAAAACATATGCATCAAGGTGGCACCGACACACCGTTCAGAGCTCTATTTTCAAGCGGCGACTCGATCAACGACAACGAGTTTAAGGCAGAAAGAAAAACATATTCTAAAATGGTTAGTCCCAATACTTGATTCTGATTGGCTGGTTTCTGATTAGACCACATACTAAATCTCATGATAATCTACACCTTAAATCAATTTATATCAATCCCAGGTGCGTGACAGTGACCCCGCATCTCTGTAGCTGAACTAGGGAAGGGGAGCGCTTGATTTCTTTACAGACGCATCGCCCAAGCTCAGACAGTGAATGTGTGGCTCCGGGCGGGCTTGTAAAGACAGCAAGCGCCTCCTATTCCCTGTCACTGAGAAAAGCTGATTGCTAAGTCGCTATGCTATGCTACCATTTTTGACGTAATGTTCACAGACATATCAGCTAAAGCTAAAGACTGACCTAACACATAAGTTGTTTTGTTTGGCAAAGTTTGTCGTAAGCACACAGCCTGGCAGGACTGGCTTAGTAAACAAGGAAGTGGCTCTCTTTATGATGATAATATTGCTATACTTGTAACCGTTTTAGAAAAGCAATAAGCCATGCACGGTCCGAGGTTACCTTGTATTTTATAATGTCTGAGAGGGTTGGAGACCTACGCCTCTCAGCCATTAAAAAATTCAAGGTAACCTCACACTTCTTGTGGCTTATTGCTTTAATATATATATTATAATATATATATATATTTCTGTTTTCACTTGTTTCACCTTTCTAAATTATCTTTTGAGAAACACATCAGTTTTTAATTAAATAGATGAAGGTCTGCAGATTTCAATTTCATTTGCATGTAGGAGGTGACTGTTGGACTGTGCGCTAACAATGGATTTAAAAGTAGTTATTTTGTGTGAATTCAATCAACTAAATCTAAATCGTTCCATTAATAGATCTGTTTAATTGTCAGTACGTTCTCAGTTGCACATTGTTTGATTAGCTGAAGACATGGTTACTCTTTTGTCAATGGACTGAAATACTAGTAGCCATTAATAGCCAATTGAGCTCTGTAGGGAGGGCAGACCCCCCCTCCTCAATGAATGGATTCTCTGCTAAGGAAATTACTTCAATCAAGTAATTAACAGAAGGACTGGTGGTCATCAGTGAGCAGGATACTCGTATGCTTCCATGATCCCATTCACTGTACAATTCAAGGCCATCTCTCATTCAGTAATCTTTCAAGAACAGATTCCAAGCGGCGCTACTGAAACTGTCGGCAGGGGTTCAGAACGTGTGGACATTAGGGATTAGTGGAATGAAAACATAAGCGCCCCACCGGAAGAGGAGGGCTGAGGGCGGACCAAACGGGCCAACATCCTGTTATACACATTCTATGTGGCGGCACGCCCCCAGAGGCAAATTCAATGGACACAAACAGCAAAGAGTGCTGTTTTATCCTTTTGTTTGCTGATGGGTTCCCAGATTGCTCATTCAGGGAATGTTTATGACTGACCTTTTAGTTTTGGCAAGTAAATTATGAATAGCATTACAATTTGTGATTTATATCAATGTGAATGACAAAAAGAAGAATTAGAGTTGACATGGACAGTGTTTAAAGTCAGCAAACCTGTATGCAACTATTGTTTCAGAGAAACAATAGTTCAAGTGGGACACTCACTTTCTATTGTATCAGCCCGCTGACAGTAATGTTCGTCAAATGGAGGGATTCCACTTGGAGAACTGTGAAATGCATTATAGTTCTTTTCAATCGACTAAATAAAAATGTTTATATGATTAAAATATGATCTCATGAAATGTTTTGTTGGCTCTATATGCAGTACGTGTCTAAAAAGCTGAATAACTACGGAGCTGTTGTTTGAGCTGATGTTCGGAGGTCTTTGTTGATTATCCGGTGGTTTAGATGGAAACATTGGCGCTTTCTAGAGCAAGGATGGCTTCATTTTAACTCGCTATGGAGATTATACGACACTATCATTGACGCTATTTATGTAGCATTAAACATGGACGCCCAAAACAGGATGTGGGTCCAGCATGTGCAGCATTGAAATGGCCTCGGCAGTCTGAGGTTGGCTGTGCGTTCAGCAGGTGGCAGTAGGGTTAACTGCATACTGTATCATTTTCACGTGCCCATTGTGTTAATTGGCAACGCAGCCTCTGTATTCAGGACTAATGTTCCTTTGAGCAGGAATGACTTTAGACCAGCATTAATTAGTTGTATTCATATTAGGGAAGGTGATGAAACAGGTGTCTGGCTAACATCGAGGTTCAATTTCCAGCAGTGATACCTCAGTGGGTGCTCCAGTGAACATATGGTATTTAGCAGTGTTTGCGGGTGGGAAGCTGGAGAGGTATCATGTCCTTGTCGCTGCACTGGCGACCCATGGTTAGTCAGGGGGCCTGTTCAGTAAGGAGGAGATCCGGGGGAAATGGTGTGAATGCACTTTATGTGCTCCCAAAACGCTTGCTATAGGAAAACCACATTAGTCTACTCAGTAGACTAATGTGGTTTTCCTATAGCAAGACTCTACTGTATAGACCAGGGCTTCCCTACTACCGTTACGGTCCGTGCACATGTACCACTGCGGTACGCGAGAAGGCGGACGGGAATTACATGTTTTCTCGGCCGTGAATCCATAACCTTGCGGATTTTCCAAAAAAGTTGACTCAGTCACATGAAGATACCAATACCAAGGAATCCTCACATCCTCGTCAGTGATGTAATATCACTGTGGTTTATTGCGACCAAAGGTCGCAGATTATTACTATGAAAACTTGCAAAACCCGTCAGTCGTTCGGTCGGTCACGCCTCCAATCCCTCCATATATGGTTGCCAGTCCATTACGGCTCATGGCGACACACCTACAATCCCTGTGATGCCAATATACTGTATGGAGATCCCTGATGTTATCAATATTAAGCCCATAAATGGGACTGTCGTGAGTCACGCCTCGTGACATCACGTCTCGGGACACGCTCTGTATGGAGACACGCTATATATATGGCCATGAATCCTGGCCATACCTGTTTTTCATTGTGCATTTTGATGTTGATCCCATGCCAAAGCTCGCCCAGCAATCTTGCAAATGAACCAAGCTGGTACAACACATGGATCTCCATATGTAGAACTGACTATCATCACCTGTCAAACCCTGGATAGCCATATGGTTTGACATACTAGATCTGCATATATGGAGCTGGCCAGCAAGTATAGACTACATTTGACCTCACTGACACCAGACTAACAGACTCCTACTTCTCAATTGTGCCGTAATAAGAAGCTCTGTTGTTTCAGTGCAACCTCGCACTTTAGGGTGAGGTCGCTTCTCTCCCCCAGGGCGTTTTACTGGTTTATTTTGTTTTTAATTTGCTCTCAATCTATACCCAATCTACCCAATCTAATCCCTGCAGAGACATCAATGTGAACATTGTGTGTGATTGGTCAGACAGTTTGTGATTTACAGTATATTGTCTTATTTCTGCCATCTGCCAGCAGTTTTGAGGAAAGGTTGGCTGAGGTGGTTGGGGATGCAAACCTTTAATAACAGTGTGTGTTACAGAGGATTGCAGAACATATTATGAAAGAGTTTTGCCTATGTATTTTTGGAGCCGTTTTAATAATGTTTTGTAGAAAACCTGTTGCCCTGGTTGTCTGACTCATTGACACATACAGTACAGTAGACTACACATTCTTACAAATTTATGATCTCACTACTTATACAGAACAGCAGGACATTATGGTAGAGGTTGAGGAGGATGCAGCTCACAGTATGCTGGATGAGTTGTAGAGGATGACGAGAGCACTTCACTTCAGTAGCCTGGCAAGCGAGGCTACAGTCCAGACTGGAGAAGAAGAATTAGTGCCTGGTCAGAGTGTGGAAGGGTCCATCGTTTTTCATAAGCATTGGAACAAGAAGGATGGAGGGCTGGAAGTTGGTTATTATTCTGTATGCTACAGAATAACATGTATTTCATTCTGGGGTGCGTAAAACTAAAAGTTTAACTGCGGTTCACAACTCACAATGTTGTGAATTATAGTTGACAAAGTGAATGCAGCAAAATCTATATTTTACCTGGTGATGAAGCACTCCTTTTATATTGTAGGATATTTACTGCTGTCTTTTTACTGCATTGTGCACCGTATTGTGTGCTACTAGATAGATTTGCTGAGAGTGAGACACTACTGTGACAGTACCTCCGACCAGTACAAAGGGACAGTGGGGCACCCTTCCCGGGTACCAGATGGGATGAGTGGAGGCTACCTTTTCTAAATACCACACACAAAAATGTAGTATTGATACAATCGATTATTTGCATATAGCAAAACGATTCGCTACCGATAATTTGCATTGCAAAACAATATGATACGATAAATAGTCAATGTTAATGTTTTCATTTTGATATATTTGACTCTTGAAATTAAAATAGATTTTTTAATGCAGTTACTATATCGTTACACCCCTAGTGGCAGGTGAGCTGTTGCAGCAGGTTTTGGCGACAATAGGAGGCTCTGGGCCTGGCTCCTCCTAGGTCTGACCAGAAGAAGTGAGCGTTCTTTTGTGAGTTGCGTTGTTATTGCTGCTGGGCACAAACAACTCATTCTGCTACTCAGCTATTCTCATAGCTTCATGGGTTCTTCACAGTCGCAGTGGTTTGGGCTGCCAACCCTCTCCACCCCGAGATGCCGTCTCCCGCACAAACTTCGTTAGTGATGTTTCCTGGAGTCAGTAGCTAAACTTCATAGGTATGAAGAGAAGGAGAGGGGTCTTTCATTATATCACCCTGAAGGGGTTTATTTCTCATTAATTACGACCTTGCTGTAAATTATGCTGCTTAATACACAGCTACTTACTAAATCAATCACATTAACAACTAAATATTTAATTGATTTAAAAATATGTATAACTAAGCTCTGCAGTGCCTACTTCAAGCTTTGAATGTTTTCAGAAATCAAGATATTACAAATCACAGAACGCTGTGCAATAGGGGTGCAATAGTTATATTAATTAATATATTAATGAACTAATCGATTTAATTGATTACAATAAATGAGAGATTCAGTAATAAATAATTGATTTATTACAGTATTTTTTGCAGTAGCAAAACTAGTCATCTACAAGCTCACAACGCGTCCTGATGCAACGTGTGACTTACAGTAATGTCTGCTTCACAGTAAGATTGTGATGGCTGAATTTTCATTAGACATGGGTTGGTGGAGCTATTTGTCTTCACATTACCTATAAAACCCAGTGATTGATACTTGTGATATTCCAAAAGGTTTGGTCATGAATTATGGATATGTTCCCCCACTTCCCCGTGCACATTTGCAATACATATTCGCCCACCTTGTGATTTTAGAGTTGTGTGTACGCGTGCCTGCCTGCCTGCCTGCCTGCCTGCCTGCCTGCCTGCCTGCCTGCGTGCGCGCGACGTGCGTGCATGCGTGCGTGCGTGCTTGCTTGCTTGCTTGCTTGCTTGAGCGTATGCGTGACTCATGCGTACACTTACGTGTCTAACTCTTTATACGGTATGTGCTCATATATGTGATCTACAAGCTCACAACGTGTCGATGGAGATCGGCTAGTTCAACTATTTAAAATGTTTTTCAAAATTGTAAAAAAAGTCAAATAAGTTTAGGGATAAGGGGTAATGGGGCGCAAGATGGGGCCCCTTGTTTTAAGTGTGTCTGTGACCAGTTAATCTCCGACACGTTGGACCAATTACAGTGAAACTGTACGCACACTCCTAGCAGGCAAAGGAAGAGCCTCTGCCACAATTTCATGAGAGAGTGAGTGAATTTTCCGTCACTGTCGATAGTTGGCGTGGTAGTGTTTCTGTATTAGTCCGTCACCCTAACCCCAAACCTAACAGGGAAGCCACGGGTGATTTCTAACTGGCAACGCATGTCGGGAGCCACGGGTGACACCCTACCCCAAACCCTAACCTCACAGGGACGTTGTTTTTGTGTGTGGCTGTGCGTGCAGTCATGCACACGCAGCCGTGTGTGTGAATGGGTGCGTGGGTGCGAGTTTGCGTGTCCATGTCTGTGTGTGTGTGTGTGTGTGTGTGTGTGTGTGTGTGTGTGTGTGTGTGTGTGTGTGTGTCTACACTCGCGTCTTTGTTTGTGGGTGTAGCTGTATGAGTAGTTGTGTGCACGTGTTTTGCAGAAGGCTGAGTGCCAGCAAACAGACGCTCTTGTTCTCTTAACACAATGATGCTTGTCTACCGGAACTGATGTGCAGCAGATGGTCACAAAGTTGAGAAAATTCAGAGCAGGTGTAGGAGGTAAGACTGGGCAGCTCACTCTGGTATTATGTTGATGAAGTGTCAGGGCCGAGCAGACCCAACAGAACTTGTTCATGGCTCTAATCAGAGCAAATGCACTTACAAAGATATGAAGAAATGATTGCCCTTTAGGATGAATTGCAATAACTGCATGCATTTAAAACACAGGAATCCTGGCACTTAATTTGCAGCTAAATTAAATTACTCTTAAATTAGAAGGCTCATATTATCCTCCTAGCATGATGTGTGTGTTTGAGTAAACAATTCCCTTAGAGGAGGAGGAAGGGGTGGAGGGCATAAGAGAAAACAAACAACAATCCATCTGTACGTATGACAGTTCCAGCCACACCAGCTTTGTTACTTAGTAACAAAACATGGGCTTTTTAAAAGCAAAATGACTTACTTGCTCGACGCTTTCCTGTATGTCTGCAAGGTCGCGGACAGAAAGCTGAGGTCCCAATCAGAGGGGTCCCTGGGCAGAGGCGGGAAGTGCACGATGGCAAGAAATGCTTAGTGCTTCAGAATGATCTTCCAGAGCAGCAGAGAACAGGGCATCTGGGACGGGGACAGGGGAGCAAAGATCTTTCAGAGATCTCGGCAAACTAATTAAAGCAGTCCAATTAGAGTCCCATCAGGGGTGGGTCAAGGAGGCCACCAGGGGACTCTCCATCTGATGTCTAAAACAGCAGAGAACAGCGCCTGCGAAGAGGAGCCAATGAACGTAGCTGCCGTTACCTTTTGACAAATCACAACAACAAACTTGTGTTGCCCTCCCACCCAGCTCACCCGCCCCCCGTTTCACCAACTTTCTTTCCCTTTCTCACTCCCTTTCTCACTCGTTCACTCTCTATATTCACGCTATTTCTCCCTTATATTGTGCTATGTCCGTTATTGCACTCTTCCGTTTGCTTCCGAACATAGAAATAGCCTTATTGTATGTATCTCTGCAGAGAGAAAGGAAAGCGGAACAGAAGAACCAGCTCTTGCAATAATCTGCTGAACAATGCTCTGGTATACTGATAAAGTTATCTCTGGATCACAGGAGCCGAAAAGGAGAAAAACAATGGCAGAGTCAGCAGGGCCGGCCGCTGGCATAAGAGGTCTATGCGGCACACACTCGTCACTCGTCCTCGTCCCACGCACGCACGCACGCACACTGTATAACAAATACAAAATCCTAGCCCACAACAACCCAATATTAAATAATTTTGTATAATGCATATTCAATATTCAATCACTCAAGGCACTGTCACTGTATGCAAGCCCAAATTATACTAGACTATATAGACATATGACACTATCGTGCCCATACCCACGTTGGCTTTGCAGCATGGATTAGGCACAGAGATGGGAAAAGTACACACATTCTTTACTTAAGTAGAAGTACAGAAATGATACCTAGCTTGCGGAGTTAGTTCAGGCAGGTATACTCAAGCAGCTCCATGCTGTGCTCAAGGGTGCATACTTATACTCAAGGGGTTAATATGCTGCATTACCATGTCTGTGTATTCAGTGTTTGCAAGACCCATATGTCATTCGCTGATGTGGCAGTCAGCTGACTGGTATTTAAGCTCCCCTAGACTGCATGCTCTTCCTGCCTTCCTTCTGCATGTGGTTCCTGGTTTTTATGTGATGTTTGCTCCCACCACCACCCCAGCACCACCGGTGGGCCCTGCTATTTATGTTCCCCATGGGGGGTTGTTATTGTATATCTATCTCCCTGCTCTTAATGTTTAATGATAGTGTTTAATTGTGCCGAGCAGGGAGAAAAATGTAGCAGAGCCGAACACCAAGATAAAATAATATGCAGACTTGTATTCTCATTCTATAATAAATATTTATCTGACTGAAAAAATAACGACTTAAGACTTAAGAAGTAGCGTCTGAAATCTACTTGAAGAGGGTCTATCTTTCCAGGTGAAAGCCCTCCGTGTCCATCAGTGGCTTCTAAATTAGCCCGAACATTTAGTAGGATCAGATGTTGAATGGATTTCAGTACAATAGAGTATCTATGCCAGGCAGGAACAAAAACTCATTACTGGATGCAGTAAGGCTCCCACACTGTACCGACTTCGTAAGGAGGAGAGATCCATTCTCAGACCGGAAAGATTGTACACCTCTGTCAATATCCTGCAATTGTGTATGATTTTTAACGTTTTCACCCAAACAGTAATCATCTCTTCGGGTCATACCAAAGACCAGGTTCCAAAGGTTCCAAAGGTCTCTTTGTGGCGGCCCTTTTAACCTCAACTCAAAAGTTGATTAGGTCTTCAGGGCACAGTACTTCCCACCAAGTTTCAGGAAGATCTGGCCATTTGTTCTCAATTTATTTTGCAAACAGACGGAGGTAAAAAAGAAAATAAAGCACTCTTGCAATCATGTCTTATTGAGGACAAAGGAATCAATCATAGGAGCCATGTTGGCTTTGTCAGTGTCCTCATCAAGTGCCCAAATACTTTAGTTGGCTCAAAAGTAATGCATAGAGCAAATAAGGATTTTGTAGCTGACACATTCAGACAATCTCCACTTTGTTCGATACCAAGCATCTTGCATTTTAAGCCCAGTGCTATATGCCTAGTAGCTCTGTCACATAACTCATGGGACTTCTCACAGAGATTTCTCATTAAATATCCACTTTGTCATGTGAAGGAGGCATAATGCATCAAAACAGCTGAGTGTGACGCCCTGTCGTGAAGTTTATCATCAGGAGTGTTTAAAAAATTGAAATGTGTTATTTATTGGGTGTCAGTCACGTCAACCACACACTGTTATGTTACCCCATCGGTGGCACCATTATTATTTCTTTTGACAGACCGTCCAAGTCGCAAATCTTTAGCCGAAGCCCATTAGTAATACTCAGCCTGCACGCTCCTCCAGTGCCGGATGTTTATTGCCAAGCTCTGGGATAATTTATGACGACTACAGCCGCCGGGAGCCTACCACCATCACCTCCCCCACTGCATGCTACCTGCACATCTTAATAGGGCGTGGGTCAGTGCTGAAATTAAACTGATCAAACACGAATGAACACATGTGATTTAGACATGGCACTGGAAACAAAGGAGCCGTATGATTTTAGTGTGCCGGAAATCCAGAAATCACATTTGACAGTGAGTTTAATCTGTGAGACGACTACAAATGTACACACGAAAATATGTTTTCTTTTTTTTTGCTATACAAAAGAATCGACGCCCCATGCAGTGTGGAATAGGTGGGTTGTGAACATGAGGGTAGCTAGCTGTCTCAGAGTTTTTCCAGTATTTCTCTCGTTTGCAAAAATGCTGTTGTTTCACCCTTATTGGCCTGAAGGGGAAGTGCAAACCCAGACAAAAATGTCAGACTCCCCCAGTGCGCTCCCTCCACAGACCTAATCAAAGATTGTGGGCTTGGCGGATCTCAGCAGAGTGGCAGCCCAGACGGCTGAGCCGGGCCATTACCTGCCACAGGTGCAGAGCGCAGGCCCATTGGTGGCCCTCTCAAAAAGCATGCTGGGCAACAAACAAGACAAAAAAATCAGTTGATGGAATGTCCACGAGGCCACGAGCATCTCTGACCCTTTCTCTTTTTGTATTCCTTCCAAAGAGACTCTTGTACCCCTTACGGTATTGAACGTTTTATGTTTCCTGGCACCTGCCTTAATATTGGAGAGAGTCACGTCAGAAATGTGTCTGCAGAGAGAGAGACATGCTGGCATATGCATTGAGCTCCGTGTTGATGTACCTGCTACATCTCCAGAGGAATAGTCAAAGAGAAGGTCAGACACAGCACAATTTGACAGAAGTTATGGATTTACCTGAATTTAATTTACAACGTTCTATTTTAGTGTGGATTTATTTTATTTTATTTTTGCTCAGTATTCCTCATTGAAACCCAGCCTCACTTCTCTTCCTCAATTCTCAGTATCCATTCTTGTATTTCACTTTGAGTTACTATACTGTATCACTACTGCTACAAAAAACAATATCCACATCATCGACATAATGTCCGTGCAATTTTGAATATGTTGACGCAAACAAGCCTTTAATATGTTTGTGAAAACCTTTTGCAGTATAAAATAAAGTTTTGGTAAGTGAAGTTGACATTTATATGGGGTAGAAATAGACATGTCTAGGCCTAGGGTCAAACTTGCATAGGCATTGTGATGTTCCGGTGAGTTATGAACTATGATTGGGAGGTAGAATTATGCAAATGAGCTTTCAGTTTAAATGGGGGCCGTTTTTTATTCATGAAGGATTGATCAAGTACTACAGTATGGGGGAGATGAATGAAATATGCATGGAAGAGTGATGCTGTGAGCCATATAAGCCCAGTGTATTACAAATGAATCCCATTTCTGTTAAATATGCACTTGTGCTTACCACACGGATGTGCAGTTGAAAGGAAATTTCCTGTTGTTCAGTACAATGGAAGAAAATTGATTTCACTAGAAAAAGTGCTCTTCTGAGCCAGGTCAGGTAGGTTATTGTGGGCCAGAATGTTTTATTTATTTATTTATTTTTAGATGTTTCGCCTTTATTATGATAGGACAGTATAGGCTGACAGTAAATGGGGAGTACGTGAAGTATATTTGATACCATACAGCTCTCAGGCCTCATTGTCACATCGGTGCCCAGACCGCTATGCCGACGGTCCAGGCCAGGGGCCAGCAATTTTTATGGAATATGAAAGAGTCGTCTTGATCACATGACTAGTATAGAGATAATGTTTACCCATTTTTTACTAAATCGGCCTGCTGGTAGTGCTAATGCTATAACAGGCCGATGTAAATGAAAATGTGGGCCACTGGTTCTGCTCTGGCCTGCAGGGAGTGCAGTACACGCCGATCGGTTCAACGGTGCAGAAGATTAGCTGTCCACAGACAGATAAACACACACACACGCACAAGGACGCACAGATGCAAAAAAAAAAAAAAAAGATAATAATCAATAATAATCATCATAATCATCATAATTAAAAAGAAAAGTATATCCTTTAGCAAGCTATTGTTCCAGTTTTACTTGTGTGATGGATGTAATCCTGGTTTGCGCATTATTTAACTGAATAGTCTTTCTATGTAAGTAAGTACTATAGCTCTAAACATTTCAATACACATATTATATCTGAGAATAAAAGATGATGACATTTTCATTGAGTTGTCAAATGTACTTCCTCTCTGTAATGGCTCAGGGCACAATTTCAAGAAAGTCCAGCTGTGAGTGAGTGTGTGGCATTAGCACCAGAACTACAGGTAGGCTGAGGAGAGTTCACTTTGACCGGTTACCAGAAAATTGAGCTACTTTATACAGATGATACGATATGTATAAAAACGATATATTATTTTCTTTGTGCTGCAGTCATGCCAACTAACTTGGCATGGCTTGCACTCTCTCTGAGCTCACAAATCTGTATATGGTCATTCAAGAGAAAGAGAGCCGGTTCTATCATTCCCAACAATTGATACCTTTGTCTACAACACTAGAAACTTAAGTCCTACATTGTTATGTGACAAAAAAAACTAAATTGCCAATAATTTGGTTATCATTTTTCGAAAACAGAAAACTAGTAGCCTAATAATAACAATAGGCACATACAGTAGGTCAGATATAATGATTTAACACAAGCTGGTCAGAGTTGAAGCTTATTCTCTTCTAGAATGATTAAGGATGAGTTACCCAAAGGGCTCAATTATGGCAACTTTCTAAGATGGGGCACGCCAACAGACATGGGCACAAACCACTATGTCACTGCCAGTCCCAAGCTTCTGAGAAAGAAATATGAAAGCCAAGAGAGAGCCGACGTGGCGGCTTTTAGTGGCAACGTCATGCAATCGTTTGTCATTTCTACAGCGTTTCTGACTTTCTACCCTTGTTTTGTGGTTACATCATATTCTTCAGCACACTGACAGCATTTGCATCCACCGTGGCCATGTCGACACATGCTGCTGTGAAGTTACCATGAATACCAGGAGGGCTGAGAGATGATGTACTTCTCCTATTTTTACAGCAACAGACATAGCCCTTGATCTTTCCCTTGTTCTGTGTGCGCGCGCCGCGCACGTGCATACGTGCGCGTGTTGCATGATGTCTGTGTCAGAGAAAGAGAAAGTACTCCTCTGCTTATCAGAGTATGAATGAGGCGCAGTGAGGCTCCAGGCTTGCAGAGTGAGTGATGGGCATACAATAACCATTATCTGCTGATGTCAGGATACTTGTTGTGATATATACATTAACATGTGTCTGATGTTTTGAACATGGCAATGAGTATTCGATCGGGAAGGCCCGTCATGAAAAAAAAAAAAAAAACATAAGGAGGGGAGCCTCTCCTTGTTTATGGCAGACAAGGAGAGCGTTGTCAAAAAAGAAAGAAATTGGATTCCTCGTCTTGCTGAAGAACAGGGGGAGAGGGAAACTCACGCCTCAGGCAACGTGTACAAAAATGAAAGATAAAGCTGCAGCTAAAAAGGCTTTGCAGATATTCCTGTGAAAGCTGCAGAGACTGGGGAAGAAAGGAGACAAGAAGCGCCCTTCTCAGCATCTAAGTCAAGTTAAGCCAAATCTATACTTCGTCGCACGACACCGAAAACAAATCATTGCCATCATGTTTTTCGATCTGTTATTTTTGGGGAGCAACACTGTTGTGCGATGAAGCATAAATAATTTGGCTGTAACCTCTAGTCTAGTCTATATTCAACCGAATGAGCACATTTCTCATTTGCGTGTTATATTGTTGTGAGGCTAGGGTAAGATCTAACCTTCTGCTGGCATCAAAGGCTATGCTGAATGATACCTGTTTTTTGCTGTTACATTTCTCATCATCTGCTACATCATGAATCATCCAGACCTCTCCATTCTGACCCCGGGCCCAGACCGTGGCATTCCATTTTTTTATGCACCATTTATGTGGAACAATTAACTCTCGGTAAATTGCACATCCGCTACATCACAGCTGAAGACATTTGTTTGCTGCTGCCTTTTACTGAGTTTTTTCACTCATTTCTTGTGCTGCACTGTAATCTTATAATGGTATTTGTTTTATTTTAGCCTATTCTTATTTTTGTATATATTAATTATTTAATAACTATTTTAATTGTATTCAAAGGTCCTTTTACACATTGCAGGGTACAGCCTAGTACCATAATCATCATAAATGTCATAATATGACAGAATCTGGAGGAAGCACATAGGGCCAGTACAGAGATAAGACCCAATCTCTAGAAGCAATATTCGTTGGTTTTTTTTATACATTTTTATCCCACAATCTTTGTAACCTATTTTTCACCCGGTGCCGATTGCCTAAGCTGTAAAAACACATGCAGTAACCCTGGTCTCTATACTCCCCCCCCCCCCCCCCCCGGTTAGCTGGGGCGCCTGATGGTGGGGAATAACGTGTCCCTAACGTGTTCCTTCCAGGTGCTACGTCCTACCGGGGAAACTCGCAAACTCCCCCGTCAGGTGATAAGAAGTGGCCTGCTCAGTTCAGGGCTCTCCCCAGAGGGAGAGTGGCATCCATAATCTAGGAGACACAGGGAGAACAGATAGATAGATAGATAGATAGATAGATAGATAGATAGATAGATAGATAGATAGATAGATACTTTATTTGTCCTTTCGGAATTTTTTTTGTGCACAGCAGTCATCAGGATATACATAAAACATATATGCAAACATACAGATCACACGGTACATAGACAATAAAGAAACAATGCCAACAGAAGCCACCAGTCATTTCTTTCAACGTTATAACAAACAATCCTGATGAGCTGCAGGCACCCGTCGCCACTGTGCAGCGCCGGAAATGTTTGAAATTAACATGACAATTCCACACAGAAAGTCCCTTTTGACAACCCCACCTAGGGTATGGGTGCTGATGACACGGAGGAGAGAACACGCCCACAGCATTCCCGGCAGGAATCGAACCGCTACCGACTGCCCCACCGTGCCCCTAAAAGCAATATTCATCGTGTTGCTGCATTTTGTCGTCCCGCCCCCCGCGCCACCCTCCAAAAACCAATGTATGCAGAATGGCTGCATTTTACTGCAGACTGTAACGTGTTTCAGGTGGTATTCAAGGCAGTGAGCGCCCTCGCTTAGCGAGATCACATCGAGGTGGTGATCCCCAAGGGGAGCTGAGGAGAAAGCCAATGGGCCCTATATACCAGCACCTGAAGAAAGCCCCTCCCCAAAAATAACAACACCGCAGTGAGACACTTTCTGACTCCAGATCATCTATAATCATCATTCCTCTCCAACACTGCTGAATCCACGGAGCCAGATAACGAGAGAGAGAGAGAGAGAGAGAGAGAGAGAGAAGGCTTGACAGCCAAATGCTGTTCTCAAAAGCCCTTCAGGATTGTATCAATACTCTCTCTCTGGTCTTGGTGGAAGGTCAAAGTACAATAGCGTTTTTGTGATCATTTGACCCATGTGCACTATGTTGTTGGTGTGTGTGTGTGTGTGTGTGTGTGTGTGTGTGTGTGTGTGTGTGTGTGTGTGTGTGTGTGTGTGTGTGTGTGTGTGTGTGTGTGTGTGTGTGTGTGTGTGTGTGTGTGTGTGTGTGTGTGTGGTGTGACCCTTCTATAATAATAATGATACTAATATTTTTTAGATCATGATTATTATTATATCCTCGTAGGCTTTCTCAATTCCAAAGCCTCTCTCCTATAGCTCCCTTTCTAGCATCAGAGAGATAGGAGATCAATAATCTCACACACCACACTCAGCACTTTGGCTCGTATTCTTACTGATGTGGTGCCTCTATGACATAAACCTGCTCTCTCCACCAAACTCAGACTTAGCACCGTCTCCCCTCTCTTTCTGAGAGGCAGAAGAGATAAGGGGATATTAGCAGTCGCATAATCAGATTTGCTGTCAGTCGCATTGGTCTATGTACCCGCACAAACAGGTTAGAAATGTTGGGCAATGCAAGTTTATATAACTCTGGATAATGCGCCTATGCAAATGGCAGAGTGTTGTGGAAAAGTAAGCGTGAAGTTAATTATCGAGTTAAGTGTTGTGATGTGTTTGTGTCTCAGCTCTGAGGTGGATTAATGCGTTTGAAGAGATGCATTTTATCGAGATACTATATGCAGGAAGAGCTATTGTGCTTTTATCGCCGCTTATGTAAATTAAGTGCGCTTACTGTGTTTTCGCCCCTTCTGTTGCTCTCACTTTCACTTCACGATTAGCAAACTTCATAGACTGACGCAAGAGCTGTTCTGGCTGCTAGGAATGAGTGGTGGGATGTGTGGTATAGCTTGTGGGGAATCTGAAGAACAAACTATTGCGGATGATGACCAAGAAGCTCGCATAAAGGAGCTGGAAGCGTAAAGCATAATGCATACAGTATTTACGGTAAAAATAAAAAATAAAATAAGCTATGCATGTTTATTTGAGGGGGGGGGGGGGGGCTGATGTAATTTTGTGAAATCCGGTCAAAGACTGCATAATTCGCATGTGAGAGATGGATGGTAATCTGTAAATTGTAATGTTCTGTTTCATGATGTTAACTAGCTGGGTGGGATCAAAAGGCTGTCACTTTTGTCTCGCTATCAGCTGATCTGCATGCTCACGGCGTCTCATTTTACCGTTTCATGTTTATGAGCTCATCAAAGGATGACTGCTATGACTCTCATTCCACACGCATTACATCACATTGAGTTTGTTCATCACATCGCGTTGAGTTACGAGTGGCACGCTTTCCTCAGATTTAAATTGCATTAAAAGGTGTTCATTTTCACACTGGCCTTCAGATCTCCACCCACCGGTTATAGAAATATTTTGAATCCAGTCCACCATGTTTTTTGGCCTGTTTTAGGGTTTTTTGCATCTTGTCTGTGAAACCAGGTTGTACCCTACAGTGAAACCAGGTTGTACCCTACAGTGAAACCAGGTCGTACCCTACAGTGAAACCAGGTCGTACCCTACAGTGAAACCAGGTCGTACCCTACAGTGAAAGTTGCATTGTAGCTATCTGTGTAAACGTGGTATTACATTCATTAATACAAACCTCTACATACACAACTGGTTCGCAATAATAATTAGAGATAGAAGGCAGGATTGCAGTTACAGCATATCCGTGGGCACCAAGGTTTAATCCGCAGATCGGGAGGATTAAGTCATAGAAATTAACATTCTGGTTAATAGCAGGAGGGTTTTGAGTGAAAATATCAATTTGGTTGTCTCATCGTTCCATTATTCAAGTCCATCTAAAACAGGAGATCAGGTTGATTAACACACATAACACATATATAACACATAATAATTTACACAAACACAACACCTTCATTGATCTCCACCCATGCCGTCATGGATCCTCTAATGTTAATTGGAGTTCCGTGTTCTTCTACACCAGCGGTTCCCAAAGTGGGGTCCGCGGACCCCTAGGGGTTTTTTATTTTTTTTTATTTTTTTTAGGTGTCCCCAGTGTCCCCCTGAGTGCCTCCCCATGCTCCCCAGTGTCTCCCCAGTGTCTCCCCAGTGTCTCCCCAGTGCCTTCCCAGTGTCCCCCTGAGTGCCTCCCCAGTGACCAGCCGAGTGCCTCCCCAGTGCCTACCCAGTGTCCCCCTGAGTGCCTCCCCATGCTCCCCAGTGTCTCCCCAGTGCCTCCCCAGTGTCTCCCCAGTGCCTCCCCAGTGCCTTCCCAGTGCCTCCCCAGTGTCCCCTCAGTGCCTTCCCAGTGCCTCCCCAGTGTCCCCTCAGTGCCTCCCCAGTGTCCCCTCAGTGCCTTCCCAGTGCCTGCCCAGTGTCCCCCCAGTGTATCCAATAGCAATACAAGAGCAATAATACAAATCAATCTTAATTTATTAATCTTATTAATTAATTATTGAATCAAATTAATTAATTAATCAAAATGTTCGACGCAAGAAGGCCCCCCTGCGGCCTGCGCCCAGCACCATGCCAAAGCTTTTTCCTGCAGGAAACACTGCTTGTGGTTGTAAATATATTGTTATGTGTTGCGAGGATGAGGGGGTACCTGGAAAAATATCTACCCCAAAAGGGGTACCTGGTCCAAAAAAGTTTGGGAACCCGTGTTCTACACATCCAAAAGGTCAGCTGTCACACACTGCAGGTTCATACAGTGAAATTGTTTGGGTAAATCCCGAGCGTCATCAGATTCCTGCGGATCGCTAAATTCTAGGTTGTTAACACACTGGACACGTTTTTTTACGTGGTTCGAATCCTGATTGATTACTTTCAATCACCTTTCTACCCACCCGGACAATAGATCAAGCAGCCCCGATCCATGCCACAACACTCTGGTCACGTGATAAAAAATAAATGAATGCATCTCCGCCTCCCCTCCTGAAAACAGGACGGGAGGGGCGTTTTGAGTTTAGAATAGTATCCGTAATGGTGGCACCCATGCTGTAGTCTAGTTGTACGAGCGTACAACTCCAGTCAGCAGAATCACACTTCACACTGCATAACACCGGGTGGCCGGGTTGGGTTGCTGCCAGTGGGTGGAAAGCGCTGGCCGGGACTCGATTGTCTTGTTGTACGGATCATGACTGTGTTAGTGAGGAGGCAACCAGACTATAGTGATTGTAACACTTTGTATTCATCATAATTGCAGTGATAAGACCACAATGAACGCGTCGGGGACGCCATCGCCCCGGTTGTAACTTCTAACGAACTGAACTTTTCCGCGTCCTAAACGGTTTATATACGGTTTATATACGCTGTGGTGTGGAAGGAGGGAACAGCAATAGGTGTTCCACACCACCCCCATCCCTCGGCTTACTCGAGTTAGCAGAGGGATGGGGGTGTGAAAGGAGGAGAACAACAATGATCAACCATTTCATTTGCAACGCGTTGTCTACGTCAATGTGTACCTTTTTTCTCGTAAAAGTAGACATTCAGGGCTTTCATTCGGTGTATAGTATGTATAGGATTTTGTTTGTGTTCATTTTTATATCTGTCTATGTCTGTGACACAAAACGGTCCATAACTCAGCTTTCTTTTCAAGAACAGAACTTTCCTACAAAAGCAGGTGTTACATAAAGGTCAATATCTCCAGAATGGAAGATGGTAAAAAAAAAAAGTGGACAAATTAAGCTTTCTTTTGAGGTATGCGGTGTGATTCTCGCTATAAGAGAACGTTTGCTGTCGGCCTCGGAAAAGGGTCCTCCTTTCAATGCTTTCCTTCAGCACCCTACCTGTATGTCACCCTATGCCTGAAATGGCTAGCAAGCAGTGTGTTAATAGAATGTAGTTACTAACCAAGCAGTGCATTGTGAGCTTGTAGGTATTCTATTTGTCACTATATTTGAAATAGAGCTTAAGTGATTCATTCATAATGTGCGTTTTGTTTCCCCGAAATATAGTGAGTAGAGTCAAAAGTACAACATTTGTCTGACATTTGGAACAAGTATCCAAAAATAATAATAGGCCCCTACTCCAGGAATGTACAAGTACTCAAGTAAATGTACTTTGTTGCTTTCCACACCGATTACACACTGCATTCATGCTCCCTGGAGGATTAACCTGGTGACCCAATGGCCTTGGGTCACCAGGGCACATGATAGATTGCCCTGAAACTTGTCCATCCAACACTTAGACTTAGATGTTTTTATTATTATTATTACATATTTGCAGATGTACTGTATAGGAATATGCAACAAGCATTTGGACATAGACTCTTCTTCTCTGTCCATCCATTTCTCATGAAATATGAATGTACAATAATATACTTAGCAACATGTTAATATATTTATGAACAGCTTGCTTGTGTAATTGCTTTGATAGTGTTGGACTGTCGTGAACACAATTCTAAACAGGTTGGCTTTCCTCAACTGACACACACACATTCATGCATGCGCGCGAATGTGCACATAAACACATGCATGCTGTAGCGTGCACTTACAGTACACACACACGTGCATGTTTCCACACACATGCATAATGTAGGCACAAACACTCCCAGCACTTCCCTGAATACCCATATTTTCGCAACATAATGACAGCCACAATAACCATTATTTATTTGGTAAACAGCCTGAAGGAGGAAAAAAATGAAATCACAGCTGGACTTATTGCCATTCTGTTTGAATATGAATGTGAATACTTCCCATTGGGATTTGAGCTGCTTACTAAGAGCCGCATCTCAATTTGCTGGCTCTACTTTCTACTTAGTGCCAAGGACCCCCATACAAGATTTATGTTGTTAAAGTGTTTCAAATTTGTGTTTTATTTTATGTCTTGATTAATTTGTCTATTTTCAAATAGCCGATGTATACAGGGTTAAAGTGGTTCCCATTCAACTGATTTTGATGCTATATTATTAACTAATTTAGCTGGGAACCCCTAGATAACCACTGTTCTAAAACACAAAACCACACTTGTGTGAAGTGAGAGGCACTCATACATCATTGTTGATTTCCGGCCAATCACTTTTGGCGTCCTCACTTTTCTGTCCTCACTTTTTATCCTCACATTCCGTGCTCAGCAATCAAATCATCGATATGGTGTACACAAAAACACACAAAGCTGGGCATAGCAGGGGCTAGCGCCCCTCAAACATGTTTCCTCAAGAATTCCAAAATGTACAAGAAAAGGATAATAAATAAATAAATAAAGATTGTACACAGTAGAATACAAAAGTGTGAGACTGAGTCAGAAGGGAGACTGAGTGCTGTAATTATTCACAAAATGTGATAGGTTTAGAGACAGAAGGGGTTCAGTGGCCAGAAAAGGTTGAGAATAACCCCTGCTGTTAGACCATGCATCTATCGCCCTATACCACCTTCTCTCTATCTACTGTATTTGAATGAACAGGTTTTCTTGTTGTGCAACATGCAGTTTTGTCACCGCAGCTAAATAACTTTGCAACCCAATTTCCCAGAATGCCCTTGACACCCAGCATGTGCCACCTACAGTAGCACTATACCTTCATGACTTTTCAGGATGTATTACTTCCTTGTTTAGGTGCATATTCATCTTTTCTTTTTTCTTTTACTTTCCTTTTTTTCTGGGCCTAAACATGTCATATATTCAAGACGGTATAAATGATGATGTGTGTCCCGTGTGTTCTTGATATGTACGGTCGGTACGTATATTTATGAAATCAGGAGGCTTGGGCCTGTACTGTCCAGGGACAGGCCCCTCCGTCATCCAGTCTGTCTAGTCAGCAAAATGCTCTCTTCTCCCTGAGTCAGAGACAGAGCTAGGAACACTGATGACCTCTCCAGGGACGACTGTGACCCCATTACATGCACATGGCTTCTGTCTCTGTCTCCCCCTCTCTTCTCCCTCCACTGCACCCGCTTTTTCTGTTTGTCTCCTTCTCTCTTTCCTTCTTTATCACTTTATTTTTGTCTTTCTCTGTCTCTCTCTTTCTCACACACGCATGTGAACGTACGCACACATACGCGCGTGCGTGCGCCTCTGCTGGAGAATGGTCCCCGGGTGTTGGAGCCACAAAGTGAGATGTGTGAGAACTCTTCTGTTCACAGTTCATTTCACAGTTACTGAACTCTTTTAAGCAGCCAGGTGTTACTCAAAGTGATGTTGAAATGTGTTCTAATCTTGGGTTCTAATAAACTTATAACAATATTATCACGGAGAGGTCCTCTGTGATGTGGATGATGGATCTCGAGAAACTTGAAGCTGTTCTTTTCGGTGAAGAGATCCTATTTAGAGGGGGGGGGGGGGGGTGCAGATCTAATATTGAGCCCTGGCTCTGGTAGATTAAGTGGTTAACATTTAAACCCGCCAGTTGCATTGCGCATATTTAGTTATGATATCTCAGAGGGGACAGATTATAGCTTGTGCACAATGTGCACGTGTACAGGGTCCCAATCCCATTACTCCAATTGCGAGGCTTTGCGTGGGACAGGGTTAGTAATGCGGCAAGTCGGGCCAACGCGTCATCGGAATAATGTGCCAGACGTCAGACTAATGACACGGCACCCCTGGAGCCAATGGAGCCCTGGCACCTGCCACCTGAAAATCTACTTTTCCATTAGTCCGTCGGTCCATTTCATCTACTTGGGGACTGATCCACTTCAACTTCCAGTAGGGAGATTTCAAAATAAAACTCTAATCACATTACACGTTTTCCAATTCTGTATAATGGAATACACTCTTATTTTTGAAAGCCCCCCAGTTGTAGGAGGAAATCCGATTTCTGTTGAAGTCATATCACGCGATATTAAAGGACCATTTCACCACTTCTCAACCTATCTTCATATAATTAGCCTAGTCCTCCTCACTAATGTTCATGATAAAATACCACATTTTATTTCTACCCAGTCTGTGTCTCATAGGAGGGCTGTGTGCAGTTCAGAAACCCACCAGTGAACCTCCCCCTGGCCATCCCGGGCGCCTGATGGAGGTGAAAGGAACTGGTCTGGAATAACATCTTCCTTCCGTGCACTACGGCCGGGGAAACTTCAAAAGATGCAAACAATGCAACGGAGACTCCCTCTTTCGATCTTGGTTCCGTGGCAGCAGGTGAGTCTATCACATCTGGTTCACTTACAGTAGCCTAGATTTGCGCTCATGCTGTGCTCAATCTGTCCACAGTTGTCAATTAAAACAAAAGGTCTTCCGTCATGTAGTTGTCCTAATGGATGCTATTGATTTTAAATGCTCAAACAATATCTACATGGCTATGTTGCACCTGACAGTGTAACGTTAAATGCTTGCAAATGTACGCTACAGTACATCATTTTGTCATAAAGACAAGACATTAAAATCCTGAACCGTCTTCGCCCTATTAAATTCTGAATCGAGTCCAGTACTAATTTTTTTGACTCTGCGCCAGACAAAATAAATTCCAATGGCTTTTCATTGATTGATTGTCTGGACCTGAGTTGCATTCTCCATAACTACTACTGTGCAGTACACATGATATATCTCACATTATAACATAATACTTACCACATTATCATGTTATAACTTAATACGTATCACATTAAAACCTGATTAGAAAAAATCTTGACATGGCAGCAATATGCTTCCTGCATACAACTCTGTGTTCATGCAGTAGCAAGAGATCAGGTACTAATAGATACTATTTTCTCATGAATTAGTTGACTATGACGATTGGTTATTCAATCAAAAGGCCATGACTTATCTTACCATGACCACCTTATTAATCTCGGTCCTTATTGGCTGCTTGAGAAAGCCTATATGGGCAAATCCCCTATGCCTTCCATTTAACTTTTTTTGTTTAGGTCTTTGAGCTTGTAGATGAGATAGCAGGTTAAGGTAGCAGGTCCTGGCTCATGCGCTAGAGAGCAACAGGAGACTTCTTCTCCATCTCCCCGAGCCTCACATGCACCTCAGTGCCTAATTTGTTGCCTTCATCCATTTTCTTGAAAGAATATCCATTGTGACATGGCTAACAATGACAATCTCTGTAAAGATGCGTCTCTCTCTCTCTCTCTCTCTCTCTCGCTCTCGCTCCCTCGCTCTTGCTCCCTCGCTCTCTCTCTCTCTCTCTCTCTCTCTCTCTCTCTCTCTCTCTCTCTCTCTCTCTCTCTCTCTCTCTCTCTCTCTCTCTCTCTCTCTCTCTTCATGGACATGTTTTTTCCAAATCCTGCTGAGACATAAGTTCTTAATCGTTGAAATACCAGTATTCTTAAGGTGTTTACATTCTGATCAGAGTCCATGATTATGCCAGGATTCTGTCTATTTTTTTCTTAAAAAAAAATAATTGCATCTTTGTTTAATGAAAGAACATTCTGGCACATCCAAACGTTAATTTGTTATAGTGCACATTACGTGCTTGTATTGGACCATAGTCCCCTGGTGATATACCGGTAGTTATGTAAATGTGTGTGTCATCTGCAAAATTATGATTATGATAACATATTTTGTTGCCTTTCATAATCGGAAACAGTGGGAGCGTGTACATGTTGAAGAGAAGAGGCCCCAGAATGAAGCCTTAGGGAACACTCCATAACTTCGTAATAATGTAAATTGTGTAATTACCTATAGACTCACAGTAGTCCCTGTCCTTTAAGTATGATTCAAACAAATTTCGTACTGTGCCAGAAAGCCCCACCCAGTTTTCCAGTCAGTCCAATACCACTAATATTATGTTGTGGTTGACCGTCTCGACTGCATTACTGAGAACACTGTAATGTAACACTGCCACAGAGCAAAAGACCAGGTCATTTCGGATATTCTTCTGTGGAGACTACCCTGCCCATCAAGAGGAACAAGTCCTCTCACATTTCCAGATGTTCTGAGTAGGGACACAGGACTGGCTGTGAATGAACTTGGTGTGGCGATGACCAACAGAGACCAGTGGAAGCAGCTTGTGTCGTAGATCTCGAGGGCACTCGAAGGATGAGGATGATGATGATGATGAGTGCCACTGTCACTGTTTACGTGGATGTCATTAAATAACTTAACAAGAGCATTCTCAGTGCTGTCTGAGTTTCAGCAACCCACCTACATTGAGTGACATTACAAGTATATTACATATTACATTATTAAGAGTATTACATTATATGACAATTAACAAACAACCATAGATTAGGAGAACTACTGTACCAACAGAGATCACAGCTGCATGTCTGTAGAAAAGCCACTGTGGAACTGAGATTTCCTGTACTCACAGGGAGCTGTCTGTATAAGAGGCACCGTTTAAGGAGGTCTTATAGTTTAGACTGGATCTGGATCTTGCCTTAGGTGTTGGGGGGAGGGAGTTGTGAATGGTTAGTAACTTGAGCCCAGTGTTTTAGCTAGCTCCTTATTATTATTCCAAATACTTACTCATAATATAGGATACTTACTGTATGATATATTTTACCTGTAGTATTGTTATATTCTTAATCATGTACTAACTCTGCTCTAGTGCTCTGCTCGCCATACTTTATAGGGTGACGTAACGTCATGGCCTGACATCACGCTATCGACCGTTTCCGTTTCTTTGTCTGTGTGTAAATATCATTACAAATAATATAATAATTATTTGTTATATAGTTGTATAGTGTCGAATAGTGGTTTTTATAGTCGAATATTTGACTATTCTGTGTGTAACTGCAATGCCCCAAATGGTTGCCTTGAGCATTTCCTTCTCCTGCCTCGCATCATTATAGAGGAGCAATGATGACAGTGGAGAAAAACCCAGTTCAAGGGATTTTAGTTAAGTAGAATCAAGAGAGTTTATTTGTCACTCACTCACCAAGGTATACAAGCAGTTCAATGTGGCATTCCTGCAAGGCTGTGCTAGCAACAGGTAATACTGGATTTTAACTAGAGCGGTGCCCGTGTTGTGATATCAGAACAGGCCAGATCATAAGGTGATAAGGTCCAGAGCCCGGGCAGAGGCTTTTGGGTAACACTTGCTATGCATCCCACGTTTATAACACAATATGAACACACTTATAAGATAGTATAATCTTCTCATAAACATGTATAATTATATTTATAAGCGCTGATAAATAATCATTATACTTTATAAGATTAATCATAACACATTATAAACTTTATTATAATGACTTATTATATATATATATAGTATTATATGTATTAATACTTCATAATTACTTGCACAAGCAGAGCGCGCAAGTACTAGTTTCGCCCGGGACTCGTATGCGCCGTCCCGCCAATTTGATGCGTATGCACCGTCCCAGCAATTTTGATGCGTATGAACCGTCCCAGCAAATGACGTAATGACTAATTGTACCTGATACGGCAGTGGTGCCAGCTTACATACATGTATACATAGGAGTATTACCTTTAATCCTCCCAACACTAAAACATATCGTCATTACGTCACCATCGAAAACCAATTACACTCTGGCATTGGGTCCTTTAATCCACATCTTTATTACGTAATCATTGAGAGCTAGTTATACATATACTATGTATATGTATATGTATAAAATCAATGGTTTTCGATAGTGGTGACGTAATGACGATATGTTTTAGTGTCGGGAGGATTAAAGGTAATGCTATCTTATTATGACAGGCAGTTGCTGCTGTCAAAATATGACCCCCCCCCCCCAGTCAAAAAACTAAATTCTTGAGAAAATGATATTGTCCGATATTTTTATAATGCTTTTTAAACATGGCAGTTAAGTATTATAATACTTGATATTATAAGTCATTATAATAAAGCTTATAATGTGTAAGATTATTTATGAGCGCTTATAAATATAATTATACATGGTTATGAGAAGATTATAATGTCTTATAAGTGTGTTCATAATGCGGCTGTTACCGGCTTTTGTGCTTGTTCTGGACAACCGGAAATGCATGGCCCACCCAGTTATTTTGTACTGTGTACTTTTGTATTGTGTCCTTTTTATGCCCATACAGTATATGGGCAGAGGCCTTTTTGGGACGGTTCTGGACAAGAGTGCGTCCGACCGACTCGACACTGCACCCCTGTGGTGTGGAACGCGTGTGTCGAATTTGAAGTCGGTGGGGCGAACGGTTCTCGAGTGACGTGGATTACACACGGACAGACAGACGTACAGAGACTTGGTGCATTTATATAGAAGATAGAAGAAATAGCAATAAAATACAATATAAGATATAATAATAGAAATAAGGTTAAAAGTTACAGGCAAGGCCTATTACACTTTCGTATTCGAGTTTGAGAAAATAAAATAAAAAACATAGCTCTGTTTAGATAATGCCCAGCTTTCCATCAAAAACTAGCTGTGTCAATTTGATTTGAGCCTTTCCTAACTCTAAAGAAAAGAGGGGGGGGTGGAAGAAGATAAAAAGCTTTGAAGCTTAAGTAACATTATGATATACAGTACAGTGTTTACTGCCTGCAGAAATTAGCTGTAGAATTTGACGGCATGGCAGGTCCAAAGTGACAACAGTGGTGTTTAATTCTTTCCACTGTCTCCTTATCCCCTCACCTCACAGCAGCTGCTCAGGTTTTGTTGTGAGATACAGCGAGCCAAGAGTGGAATTTAATTAGTTCCCCTACTTCAAGTCGCTCTTTCTCTCTTTTGCACACGCTCTCTCTCGCCGCTGTCAGATTTCTGGAGAAGGTTGCTGTCAAGTAGGCTGTGCAGCCAAGGCCACTGTTTCATAGCACACAGTGCAAAGAGTTTGCCGATTAATTAAAGTTTAATATGAAGTATCTGGGAATAGCTGTATTGTGCTGGACTCACGTCCAGATGGCTGCAGATATGAAGCCTCACAGGATGACTCCTTTGTTGCCTTCGGCTAGAGAAATGGGAAATTCTTTTTGAATTAAATGAACTGCCTCTTTGCTGAGAGATTTTATGCAATGAAACTTTTCCACCTGTCCAAAACTTTGAAAAATGTGTCACCTACTGTAGCTTCCTCTGTGCGTGCGTGCGTGCGTGTGGAAATGGGGATATCCTGAAACAGTTCAGCATGCATACAATGACAAAACTACACTTGTAGATCAGCTATTTTAGCTAAAGACAACTATACAAGAGATCTACTGTACAAGCTCACAACGCATAACGATGCGACACATTGTGAGTTTGTAGATCTGCTATTTTCAAATAGCTGTATGGCACTCTCAGAATCTCTCTCCCTCTTTCCTGTCTCTCTACATATAGTCACCATCAATAAAGGCAAGAAAAGCCAGAAAATATAGCCAAAAAAACCAAAACGTAACCCCTGTCCAACTCTGTTGGCAGAGTAACAACAATAACAATAACAAAAACAACCAAACCACTCCACAACATCCATGTTCTGCCAAAAATGTGATCAGTTTGTCAATGTTGGTAATTGTGTCCCTTCATTCACATGTCGGTTGTCAAACCGTAACAACGGACTCATTAATGTGCGATTGTGCACTGATAACAGGGTGATGACATAAATTGTTCCACTGCAGGAGCCGACAGCATAGCCACCAGGGAATAACCAGCATTGAACTTTCTGGGCCATTATCTATATAATGCTGTATTTAAAAAAAAAAACGTTTTAGAGTTGAGACAGACACCTATTGTTCCACACAGCCGGCGTATACAAAAGCACACAATCCTTGGTGTTGTTCGTTTATTTTATGAGGCAGCTAGGCCCAGCCAGGGAAGCTCATTTTGGTTTGTAATATGTTTTGGCCAAGAAGCGAGCCATAAAAGGTTAACGAACTGCCTCGTCCAAATTACACTGAAGTCAGTAATGAAATGGGTGAAATGCAACCGGGATCCTTCCGATCCTTCCGATGTTCCAACATTGTTCCCAACAGGCATTGGATTAGTACTAGTATATAAAAGTGGGTGAGTTATTAAATCCAGGGGCTCTCTTGGAAACATAGCCAAAACACTGCTCGTCTCTCCTCACTGTACTGGTTAATGAAGCAGAAATACATTGAAGAAATCATAAGAAATACCCTTCTATGAGAAGAGCTGAGAAAATGATGAATGCCTTATTGAGGGTTTATATGATGTCGAAAGACCCAAAACGTCCAATGATCTCAGGAACATCACGGAAGATGTGTCCCAGTGCATCCTTAGGATGTGTCTTTCATTCATTCATATAATCAACATCTCCGGTTAAAAAAGCAAAGAACGAAATAGCAGAAGATGAACGCCACAGGGTGCCTGTGAAGAGATGAAGAGATACTAACACGCAACTGAGCAACAGCCCCATCACAGCAAATATTTATCAGCAACACGTGGCTATAAGTCAGTATGTAGGTGAACATATTTCCTCTTTCCAAATCCTATGGCAGCCTTTAAGGGAAATGCACAAAGCTCCATCAGTATGTGTGCCGAACCCCCCCCCCCCTACCTCCATAACGTATGGCTGTTTGTTTGGAGGAGATTTGAAACTACTCCAAACTGTCAAATGACCCACATCAGTAAAAAATGAAAACAAACGATGAGGTAAATAACTTCAAATATGAGCCCATAGATCTTAGGCAGAGAGAGGCACATAGCTCAGGTGTGACATTCTGTGGATGCCATGCATGACTAATGGCAAGAGGCAGAGAATGAACCCTTGATGTATTTGCAGTTCCGCCTAGTGCAGCCCTGCCGCTTTATTGCTTTCACATCCTGCAGCTTTGCCAGAAAAGGAATCCTGGAGGCGACACTCGCACTGGGAGAAAGCCACAGCTGGGACCCATGAAGAGCTGAAGGGAGGTCTCTGGGTGCAAAGGCTCTCTCTTTCTCTCTCTCTCTCTCTCTCTCTCTCTCTCTCTCTCTCTCTCTTTTCATAACGCCCACAAACCATGCTGTGAACATCCATAAGATAGCCCTACACACAGACGTGATAGCTAGCAAGCATGCCTGTGTGTGTCACTGTAGCAGTCAGAGATATGGCACCAAAGCAGACTGTAAGATGCATAGGCTTTATCAGTAGAATCATCTGGCTTTAATAGTTTTTTAATGAGTTTGTGGAATGCACTCTGGCGACAATCTAATAAAGGACAAGCTCTGTTCAGAGACTCTCCAGCTGAATAATGTATAAGGGCAGAGGTAGCACTAATGAAAAGATGATGAGAGGCATTCCTGAGAGAAAGAGAAGGAGAGCGGGAGGGAGAAGGAGAGACAGACAGAATAAAGGAAAAGACCCAGGAAAGTTGAAAGAAGGGCCCAATTAATCTTCATGTGCTTACAGAAGAAATTAAACAAGAGAGGAAAAAAGGGGCAAGAGAGTGGCAGTTAGACAAAATGTACAGAGACCCACGGAGAGAGAAAGAACCAAGCAAACACGGGAGTGTTTTAATGATTCTGTTTCCCCCTTTGAGCAGTGGAGGGACATTCAGATTGGTAGGCACATTCATAATGACATCCTCCAATGGTAAGCGTGTTTCAATATCTTCAGATCTTGGCGGTTTATGGGGTTAGATCTTAGATGTATGACCATTTGTACATGTTAACAACCATACCGCATGGTATCGCCAACTATTAGTTCCACTTGCGTGGTTTTACATACCTGAGCATCCTCAAACAATTATTGCCGGTCATTAATTCCAGACTCTTATGTGACTATTACGTGTCCAGGAGGAGCGATCATCTTGGCTCAGACGTGACACAGATGCATCCATGTTAACCATGTAACATCATCATGTATGCTTTACAAACCTGTGCATGCGTGAAGAATCGGGTGTCTGCGGGCTACACCTGAGCTCTGGGCTCCGTGCTGATGTCTCGATGTCATGCACTGCATGGGGAAGGTGGGGATTGGGGAAGGGGTTTGTGTTCCCATTTTCATTAGTGGTGATTGAGAAAGGTGCGAGCATGATGTTATGCAAATGAGGCCGGGTGGTTCCAGCCAGACGGAAGTAACGTGAGCAAAACAAGACAGTGGACTCATTAACAGACAAGGGATTCAGAAAGGGAGTCAAGGCTGCTCAGAGATATGACTATCTGTGTTAAAGGACGTTCTGGGTGCGTTTAAGCTCTCAGGTTGCTGTTGCCGCAGTCTGTTTCCTGCTTTGCCTGTTGACTGTTGATGGAAATGAGAAAGACTCCAAATTTCGCACCTCAGTAGTCCAGAGGTGCGTTCGAAAAATTCCTGTCGCACATGCACAGCCTCACAGGCTGTACGTTTTAATTTAAATGGAAATGTGGAATGGCCGGGCCAATTTAGGAGACCATTAAATGGTCTCCTAAGTGGCCGCGATCATCAGTCCACTTCCACAAAGTGGACTTCCACAAATTTCTTGGGATTGGTAAATTAAGGATCTTTGATTGTAATTTATCAAAGTGCAGCACAGCTGAGCTGCATCTCTTTGATCTCGAAAACTAGTGGTTGCTGATACAAAAAGGAAAGATTAGACAAGTTTAAACAATAGCATCACAAATAATATTAGCTGGGCTCCCTTGGGTCTGGATTGGAAAATCCTTGAAATGTTGATGTATTAAAAGAATACAGTATTCAAGTTGGCCATTAATGTGGATCTCAGCATTGCACAGCTTTGCTGGGGTTTAAATAAAGCAACATTATCAAAAGTAATAAAGTCCACACACTGTTAGACTGTTAGACAAGATCATCCTTTCAATCAGGACCCACAATTTCAAAACTTTGGGATCACTCTGATATCAATCAGATCAGGAAATCAAATCCAAGCTGCATCTGGATAAAATTATCAGGCCAGCAGAGTTTCAAAGCTTTTCAATTTACAATCTAGCATTATGACCGCTTCATCAACTTTAAGGATGCTCTTATTTTTTCTCAGATTGCACTCATTTTGCTATTGATTTAGATTTCACATTGTGAAAGCCAGCCTATGCACCTTACCCAAACCTTTTGATAGAGCCACAATGTCAGTGTTACTACTCAAAATGTATGTGTAATTATCAAGCAAAAATCTAAAGATTTCTGGTCTGGGCTAAGCCCCTTAATGTTTGAAGATCTCTGCCAACGGGCCACGATTTAATTATAATTAAATCGTTTAATAGATGAGTGAAAGCATGGCAAATTGCAAGGATTAATGTTGAGGTTATCAATGTGAAGGGAAACGGGCACTTAATATTTACATAAATTGGCACTCATTGAGAGAGCACATTTGTTTGGCCTTCTAATACTTACTCATTTATTCCAGCTTGTTTGACCAGCACCATAATGAATCCTAAAAGTCAAAGTTACCTTGGCTGTCACTTTTGTTTGGGGCATGCCATTAGCAAAATAGATATTTCAGAGAAAGGCAAGTCGCTATACTACAGCTACTGTCATTACAGTACTGCTTTTTGTTGTTCCTTGCTGCAGTGCTGAATATGCATCTGTGACAGGTACATTTGTCCTCCTTATTATCTCAGGTAATGGGTTAGCAGCATGCAGGTAGGTTAGATACACTCCAAATTAGGCCCAAATGCCCAGAGATTAACTACACACATTTTCATATTTGCTGAATGAGGCACCATCCTTCCACTCCATGCCTCCCGTGAGCACAGAGTGCTTGTTAATGAGTGTTTAACAAGGTCAGATGTTATGGTGATATTGTGTGGCTTGCGTGGGTATACTGTAAGCATGCACTATGCCTTCCTCAGGTGCCCTGTAAGCATGGTTTAGACAAATCCACAGAGGTTTCTGTTATTTTCTATGCCTTACATGGCTACTGACACACCCTCTACAGTACACTCCACCAACCCCCATCCCCTTCTTTCACCATCTATGGCTATCAAGGAAATAGTGGCCCCAGCTGCAGCACGGCTCCCTGCTATGTTTTATTTATGAATCTGATTAATAATCTGGCTCGCAGTCTTGAAGAAGCCCAGATCTGTAAAAGCACCCGGAAGGGAAGGAGCACCAGGGTGTAATTCCCCTTTACTGTCTCTGGTGTGAGGAACAAAGAAATTATCTCCCATACACTTAATGAGAATACGCTTAGAGTAGACAATGCTCCTTGATATTTCCCACTCAGTTTGTTAAACTTTTAGTATGATTCGTCAAAGGGCAGTGAATGGGTGGTACAGGGCTGGGGAGTTACTACACTGCTGCAACAATTGGGAGTTCTCAGTGTCTCTCTTTCAAGTGCACATATGCACGACTTGCACGTGCGCACGCACACGCACACGCACAAATGCACACGTACACACACACACACACACACACACACACACACACACACACACACACACACACACACACACACATACACAATACGCACATATGCACAATCACACCTACACACACAAGCAAGCACACATAGACACACAGTTGTGTAAAACAAGCAAATGCACAATTAAATAAACCGCAAACATTGGTAATCAGTGTACTCACTGCACTGTCAAAGTTTATCATGTTTATTCTAAAGTGTAGTATACAATTATGGGGTTTTAATTACACTATGCAGCTACAAGCCCTGCTCAACTCCATAACGTTTGCTCCTCTTAGTGTAACAGCAGTCATTAATCCAGAGAGAAAGTCAACATCCAATTTTCATTTAATTTCGTTGCTGTCGGGCAGAAACCTCTGATCTCCATTTATTTTACTTTGTTTGTTTTTTATTTGTTCATCAGGACAGTGGACTGCATGAAAGTAAAATAAACGAGTCCCAATGTGACACCTTTTAAACTTGTAGATCTGTTATTTTTGCAATTGTTTTATTACATAATGAGGTTTCCATCGGACAGCAACGATTTGAAAGGGGGCGATAATACCCTCAATCCAAGTAATCTACAGTGTAAGTGGATGTCTACAGCTTTGTTCAGTCATCCAAATACAATGGCTTTATACACACAAATGTTGGGTATAGTCGCATGCTGGTACATTCCCACCATAGTTTGATTAGAATTTGTCACGTTAACATGTTGCCCTTCATGTGTTTGACTTCGTTTACTGTGAGAATGGATTGCAAAATAATTTATATTAGCTATGGGAAGGGTGACTTGTGACACACACACACACACACACACACACACACACACACACACACACACACACACACACACACACACACACACACACACACACACACACACAGAGTGACAAGGACCATGGAGGCAAGGTGTAACAGTGCAGGCAGTCTGACCATCAATCCCCCAAACCCGACAGTTTAAGCAGCCGTCACAAATAATCCAGCATGGAGGGGCCACTGACAGCAGTGTCAGAGGAATATGACAATAATGATTTTATCTACAGGAGCGAAAATAAACCTGTCAAAACCATTAGGATTTAATGGAGAGATAGAAAATGGGGGAAAAATACAGTCAGGAGAGAAGTTATGGTAGGAGAGCCATGAATCCCCACATATACTGTATGTGCAGTTTTGCTTCAAAGGGGATGACTCTGGTTTTAGATAGGGTGTGAAGAATGGTCTGCAGAGTCACATGAAGCAAATGCTTTTAGACGGGACGTTTTAATATCCTCTTGATAACTGAAGTTTATGTTTT
This sequence comes from Protomyctophum parallelum, assembly GCF_964188405.1. Classification (NCBI taxonomy): domain Eukaryota; kingdom Metazoa; phylum Chordata; class Actinopteri; order Myctophiformes; family Myctophidae; genus Protomyctophum; species Protomyctophum parallelum. The sequence continues at coordinate 35,081,716 of NC_139711.1, read as the reverse complement.
TATAAATTAAATGTGAGCTTGATAGCGTGTTTGGATTTATTATGCATACTTTGCAAGGATCTTTTTAATGAATTTCTTGAATGTTTGTTCATACTTTCACCGTACGTACACCCTGTGCAATAAACCATATCTGCTTTCTAATAGCCTTTTAACGATCAACAAAGATCTGCTTGAGATACCATGAAAAACATATTTACATTTTTGCATAATTACAAAACGTAATGACTGTTTAAACACCCACGTGGAGGTAAATATGGTGCAATTGCTTCACAGTCAGAGGGGAAAACGTACAGAGAATATTGTCATATAGTAGTTAGTTTTTTATTAGTGGGGTGGCAGGACAGTTTTGCAGTTAAAGTGATTGTCATGTACAGTAATCGGAATGTCACGGGTCTGATCCCTGCAAACATACAATAATTCATAGTGTACTTTACTCTAAATCTCTGCTTATACTCAGAGGTCTCCTAATCTGTTCCCAGCACTCTGATTGATCTGCTGAAAAGTGGGTCTTAATGTTTGTCTCAGAGGGATAGCGAAGAAAATAAAATCTAATTCCTAACTACACTGCGTGGGATGTCACAAATGAAGTGGTCTAAATTCTCATACAGAATGTGTAGCAGTGTGAAGCTTATATGAGTCATGTCTCACAGCGAGTGAGTGATGGAGTGCCCTGAACAGAGCTGAAGAGTTGGGCCATAAATCTCCCTGAGAGGAGTTGTGATTTTAGCTTTGCAACTTTAGTAGTCTCACTAGTGACTATACTACACAGTTGCCTCTTGGGAGATGCTGCCATTTCATCGGTTCATTTTCGGTTTGCAGTTTTATATATTTGCTTTAAGTTTTATGTTTTCGCTTTGTTTCCAAACTTTTGTGTGTGTCTGTGTCTGAGCGTGTGCGTGCGTGTGTGTGTGTGTGTGTGCGCGTGCGTGCAAGTGCGTGAGTGCGAGTGCGTGTGTGCGTGCAAGTGCGCGTGTGTGTACTGTCAATTATACAGTAATATGTAATAGTTTGGCATTCTCATGCGATGTGACGTGAACTAGCCAACATCGACTCGGAACCGGCCCCCAACACATTCCTATCCAGCATCAGGGTCCGATATAGTATAGTCTGGAGTTGTCCCTTATCTGTCAATTAATTTTAAAGCGCTACAGTAACAGTGCTTTTTTATTGTTCGAATTTGGGGGAATTATTGACCTATAATTACATGCCCAAAAGGGACACCAGGTTGAAAGTGGTTAAAGAAAGGCCAAGTGGGTGGTGTGTTGCACTGCTGAAAGACGCCATGCCACCATGCAAGATTCATATTTCTATAGCAAATGGGAAAAACTCATCTTGACACAAAATTCCGTTCTCACACCACATCTCATCACTGTGCAAGTCGCGTACGTAATGAGTGTCTGCTATTGGTGTCAAATGAGAGGATTACCTAGTTTGTGAGCTTTCAGCAAGATAAGTGGATGCTTGAACGTTCATACCACCAGGTTGCCTGAATCTCGACCTTTTCGCAAATAGATGGCGGTGGTGTAATATTCTTTCCAGACTAGAGCCTTCTCCCACCGGCTCCTTCCTAAGGCAGCAGCATTGGGCTGTTGGAAGCCCCTCAGAGATTAGCCGTCAGGAGACTTGACATTTCGCCCATGGTCCAGTCCACCGTTAAAAAGAAAAACAAAACCTCACAGCCTTCTCATTCATATGGAAAAGTGCCAGGATACAACCTTTTGTTCCGTCGCCAATCAAAGGCAACGAAAGATTATATTTTCTAATCACTTTAACCCATCCATTTATAAGGCATTTCAATGGGAGCAGATGTCTGGATCCATCTAATCTGTCCAAACGAAATGGAATCCATCCTGGATCTTGATAATAGGCCCTGCAGATTGTGTGCAAAAATCTGCATTAATAATTCAAACCAGATATATATAATTCATGAGTGGGGAAAGTGTGTGTGTGTGTGTGTGTGTGTGTGTGTGTGTGTGTGTGTGTGTGTGTGTGTGTGTGTGTGTGTGTGTGTGTGTGTGTGTGTGTGTTTTCTTTTTTATTTAAAATTTATTTAACCAGTAAAAACACACTGCGTGAGTCTCTTTTACAAATGGTAAAATTACACTTCAATACCACATCGTCAATGTTACATTTTGGACCAGCAAATACAACATCCTAATATAATATAAGTACCTATGAATAAATACATGTCTCCAGTCCTACTTTTTAGTAGCAGGGCAAAATACACAATATACACGATCTACACGATCTGAACCGATATAATAAAGGCATGAACATAGGCTAGTACATATCCAAGCATTTGCAGGTGTTCGACTGTACATCAAAGATGATCCTTTTGAAACTTCTCAAGGGAACTTTCAAAGCCACTTTTAGTCTGGACTGTAGATCGTTCCACGACCAAGGGCCAAAGAAGGCCAGACATTTTTTACCTCCCTCGGATTTGAATACTGGTACTATACACACCGCAGCCAAGCATTTGACCTGATGTTTATGCCGTTTTGGACCAAGTCGAATTTGGATGAAATGTAAGACGGCAGGTCATCCAGAATGGCTTTATAAATTAAAGTATGCCAATGCTGAAGCCTGCGAGCTGTCAATGAGAACCAACTGACTCAGCATAAACGTGCAGTGATGTGTTCTGAAAGGTGAATTAGTTATGAATCTCAATGCAGCATGGTACAGGGGATCCAATTTGGTCAATTAGGTTGAGGAGCAGGCAAACCTATACATTTTACTATTTGAAGATCTGCATCTGGATCCACGGATTCAGTCCGGGTTTTCTTCCTAATAAAATGGACAAATCAACAGGAAGTTAACATTTTTATAAAAAAATAAAACCACATGAGTTTTGGTGATGCTCTGTCTGAATCAACTTTGTTTATGTTCGTTTACATACTAAAAGAGTGACTTTGAGAGCTGTTTCAGCGTACAATGTAAGTCAATGAGGAGCATATTTTGAATTATCAATTTCTAATCACTGGAGCAATTATTTTTTATTTCTTGTCCACATTTGGAGTTACATCATGGCAAGGTAACTACACAAACCAAACCTCAAAAAAGTTGACTTTCCCTTTAAATGTATTAACTTGCGTTGACCACAATTGCTTTCTCAGAAACTGATTTGAAGTGGCATTGTACAATATAGTTAAGAGGAATGAACATAATGTGCATGTGCCAGCCATTTTGTTTTCCTCTCCCTTTTAATGCATTTTGTCGAAATCTGTCCCAACTCTAAGCCCTTCCTGACCACTCCCTTCCCCAAGCTCCTGCCAGATTTAAAATGTGCTGACCCCATCCCATACCCACTGCATGTGTCCCACTGTGTTCTGCTGGATCTGATGCAGATCCTGCAGAAATATAAATATATTGGGCAATCTCTATGGGAAAAATGAATGGGCTCTGGGTCGTCGGAACCACAAAATGGCTGCCGCTGCTATGCCCTATACTGGCTAGTAATAATAATAATTTGTCCCTTACTAAGATAGACCATTTTTAGATTCATTAACCTCACGTGATTGCAATGGATTGATTCGCTCTCCACAAAAGCTTTAAGGATGATCCTATTTTATCAGGCTCATAAAGTGCTCTGTGTTCAAGGTGACAGGTTACATTTTTTTTATTTATTTTATGCCAGTTTTCCTTGATGTTTTTGAGACCACCACAACTGCATTCAACCCTGAACAAAGGACAAAGAAGGGTGCAACAGTTTACCCTGGACTTAATAATGATAAGAATAATAATTATGATAATCTATTTTACGCTAATTTACAAAATCAACATCACATTGTTTTGAATAACACTTTTAAAGTCTCAGACTATAAATATATTTTCTAAAAAGACAGATATCCATCCATCCATCCATCTTCAACCGCTTATCCGTAGTCGGGTCACGGGGGCAACAGCTCCACCAGAGAGCTCCAGACTTCCCACTCCAGAGCAACATTAGTAACTTCCTCCTGGGGGATCCCGAGGCGTTCCAAGGCCAGTGAGTCGATGTAATCCCTCCATCTGCCCCTTGACCTGCCCCGGGGTCTCCTCCCAGTGGGACGTGCCTCGAGGACCTCCCTAGGAGACGCTCGAGAGGCATCCTAACCAGATGCCCGAGCTCCTTTCCAGGTGAAGAAGCAGCGACTCTACTCCGAGTCTCTCTCGCGTGCATACTGATCTTCTCACCCTATGGGCTGGATTTTGAAGATGCGTTTTACAATGGGGTAATACATAAATTGCCCTCGCTCTGCGCACATTCGTATTATGAAAGGCATATCGGCCTGTGTTGAACGCACACACATATGGCATACGGCGTTCCTGAATATTTTAGCATTGTGGGAGTGTCCATATGTTAATTATTTTCGCTTTGCGCAATTTGCTATTAAGCCCCTTGACCTAAAAACACTCAGCGCATAACGATTAGACGTGGGTCTGACCACCTCATAAACGCAAAAAGCACTGTTTGATTGTACACTTGAGCGGCTCTGGGAGGCTGCTAGAGTGTTGCCATGTCTGTTTATTATAAGCGGCTTCTTTTTCTGTAAAGTTGCTTGTAAATATTGGTAGTTGTAGGCCTACTATTTTGTGGTTGCTTTTCTTGTTTCTAAAGTGGTTATTTGGGCTTTTCTCCTAATGTTGTTTAAACCAGTGATCCTCACATTCCCATGTCAAGGATCCCCAGATGAATGCATTTGCCCAACTAAGGACGGCTAATCCAAAAATTAAATTACATTTTTCCAAGATTACTTTTGAAAATAGCAGATCTATACCAGCTCACAATGCATCACATTCATTCATTAAAACTATGAACTCTGACTGCAGGGGTTAATGATCATTATAACAATGTGCAAGAACATATTTAAAAAGAAGGAAGAACTTTTTTTGTGGACAATCAAAATATGTTTTTTTATTTTAATGTGGTGTCATTAAAATTAATCTAGAAAATAAAAACATGGCACTTCATTTAAAATAGGTTACAGACCCCTGTTATATGCGCTTATTTTTATAGACCTATTTACTTGTTTCTATGAGACATGGCAACAGCCTCTTTCTTTTTTTTGTAAAATGTTGAGATTAGAAACGGCCATAATTCTTTCATTTCTCAACCTTAAAAATAAAAAAAAATAAAAAAAATCTCCATAATCCGTGGGAAGTTTGCTTTCATATGCTGTATCACACCCGATTCAAGTCTTCTTCAATAAAATGCTAAGAGCGAAGACCATATACCATCGGGGCCACAGGCACAGCATTAAGCAGCAGCATTCAACTCATTCCTTCATCATGACTTGAATGAAATAAAATATAATAAACGTTATTTTACTGGTGTTTTTCAATAGAAACAAATTATTTTGAGGCATAAAGGTGACAGCATGCAGTGCAATAGGAATAATTAACCCAAATGTGACAAAGTCATGTCATGTCTTCTATGGTGCCAGCCTGAAGAAATGTAATACTACAATCCCCAAAGTGCGCATTCCGTATGTGACATCAGCTGACTGGTAAAGAGAATAGTACGGACATGTTGATTGGGTACGTCTCAAACACGCCTTAAACACACCCATGACTAATTCAAGGCCGTTTTGCGCAATCCGAAAGCGCTTCTTAACATGCCCAAAATTGCAATATGACATACAACACACCCCCAGCTCATAAAACTGTATGTATTACCCCATTGTAAAACGCATCTTCAAAATCCAGCCCTATATCTCTAAGGGAGATGCCAGCCACCCGTCGGAGAAAACTCATTTCGGCCGCTTGTATTCATGACCTTATTCTTTCAGTCATGACCCCACACTCCATGCATGACCATAGGTGAGAGTACGAACGAACATTGCTCGGTAGACGGAGAGCTTTGCCTTCTGGCTCAGCTCCCTTTTCGTCACAACAGTGTGGTACAGCAACTGCAATAGCAGCCCCTGCCGCTCCGATTTTCCGGCTGATCTCTTTCTCAGATATACGCAGACAGATAGACAGATACACATTTCAATCAGCATAACAATGATTATGATAATAATCGGCATGATTTTTCTAACCAACCAAACTGGCTAAAAGATATTGTAGAAACATTACATACACTAATAATAATGAGACAGATTTCTTTCAGTTTAGTTTTGCTGACATGTCATTGGGAGTATGCAATTTAAAAGTTTTAACTTAAAGGCTTTGTGATGTGTACCTTGGTTCAGTTTGTGAATATTTTAAAGACAAACTTCACGCGGGAAGTGCCACCCAGATTAAACAGAAAGCATTAAAGATGTGTCAAAAAGCAAGCTTTGTCTCTCAACTCAGGTGTGATGGTTTTAATATGTAGGTCTATTCTAAATAGATCCGCCTTTGTCACACTTCAGTTTGACTAGAGTAATTAATTGCAACACACCACACAACACAACCCAGTGCAGAACAGCTCTCCACCTGTATTCACAAAAGTGCAGCAAAAAGAAAGTTTTAATTAGGGCCCAAACTTGCTCTTCTAATGTTCATCCTCAAAAACAGAAAGGAAGATATAGTTGAGATATAACTTTGCACAGAGACAATACGATGAAAAGAAGCATGTCTCAAAGGCTTTGTGGCACAAAAAACTATTGGCTGTGTTATAATAAAGTAAACCATCAAATGAGTCTCACAAGATAAATACGTTGAATGTAACTTTGCTGAGCATGTGCCAACTTCCACCACAGGCATAATACTGTCATTATGATGGTACAGTAGCTGTATCATTACATTGGCGTTAGCCGGTCCACTATAGGCAGCCTCATGCATCATGCTGCTGTCTTCAAGCGAGTGCATGTCTCCTTCCCGTGAGACTCAGCACAGACATTGACAAACAAACAATGCATTTTGGTAGGCTATATGGAACCATATTGGATTTTTACCAAATAAGAGGGGGGGGGGGGGGGGTCAAAATGAAAACGGGCTGCTCATTAAATTCAATTCTACCGCTGCCGGAGCTTTCTAACAATGGGAAAAAGAGAGGAGCAATGTCCTTGGGTGATTTAGAAACAACTTCCCAATGCCATAACCCACTTAATGAGCTTGTGTGTTCTTTTTCGCCCCTTACCCCTGTCGTTAACGAAAACTTAGTGTGCCCTCAAATGGCACAAAGAGGTCCCCCAACCCGCCCCTGGCCGGTGGCATGGCGGCTGCATCACTTCCAGAGGACAGACATTGCTGCCATGCCAGGGAGAGAGAGGGGGAAATTAAGCCATATAATATGGTCGTTATCTGTATGTGCTCTCGCGTGACTCTTTGAGTTGTTGTTTTTTGTTGCTGCCTGACTCAAGTCTTATCAACAAAATAATCCTGATAAGAAAGTATTGGCTTTTTCTGTATTCCAAAATGATTCTCCTTATATCAGTGCTTCTCAAACTTTTGCATGTCAAGAACCCTCAAATTGATAATTGGTCGTTGAACCCCATATAAAGAGATTGTTTTGCCAGGGACCCCCAGAAGAGAAGATTTAAATTATTGTAACGCTATAGTAACACTATTTCTGGGGACCCCTTGGTACCCACCCAAGGACCCCAGGGGGTCCCCGGAGCCCACTTTGAGAACCACGGCTTTAGATCATGGTGGTACAAAGCATCATTCAACTTACATAGTGTGTCTCCTGTCCATTTTGCATATAGTGTATAATAGTGTCTTATTTTCTCTGCCATTTTATTTATATATTTCAGTATTCAGATCATATGTATCCTCTGATAGCCTTTATTGGATTCATGAAGTGCCATCTGTTTTCTTGGAACAGAGATGTGGTATTTGATGCCATATAGTTTCACAAGAGATCTGTACATACATCAGCCCAAGATATGCAAATGCAATACATATATAGATGGATAGCTTTGTGAGCTGTTGTCCACATGTACACCCAGTATGAGTGACAGGGAGCGTGAACCAGGGGAGAGAGGGAGGGGGAGGGGGGAGAGAGAGAGAGAACCTGAAGTGTATGCCCATATTCTCTCATCTCCTCTGCTCTGCAGGGAGTTTGTGGAGAAGCAACGCAGGTAGAAAGATATACACTTCAGAGCTCCTCCTTCATGCTTCTCCAAGCTGCACTAAGTGATCTCTGAGAGGACGCCCTCTTGGCTTGGTGCTTACTCTTCACTGTCTGTCCAGTCTAAATACAACAATGCTTGGTGTACCTTTTTAAAGCCTTTTAGGCCTGCAGGGTTTGTGGGCGTGCTTGCGTGTACTGTATAATGACACCAGGCATTGTACATTTTAAAGATACTCATATTAAGAGATATAACTTTTTTTTACACAACTCCCCCAGTGACAAGCTGTTTTTCATCTCAAAAGTGAGTGTAACAAAGAATAAGTGAGTATAACGAAGGATAGACAGGAGACAGGAAAGAATTGCTACTTATTTTGTAAGAACACTTTGAAAACCAAAATATCGCCCTTCTAAAAGGAAATTCTGAATTAATGGTTTATCGAAGAGATAAGCTCGGAACCCATAATAGCTGTGTAAACGAGATTGAGAGTGGGGGGAAATCCAACCGCTCAGCTGATTTGAACGTTAAGCCTTATGGGTCCATTTGAATATATATTTGAATACAACTTCAACTTCATCACAAGTTACAGATGTAAAAGACTGGGTGAAACTCTAACATAAATACTGTATTGCCATGTATGCCAAATATATACTTCCTCCTCAAGAGGGAGCAGTTTGTTAAGGTCAACACCTCCTCCTCTTCAGTATTGATTACATCTACCGGTGCCCCCCAGGGGACAGTGATTTCCCCAGTCCTGTTCTCGCTCTATACCAACAACCTGAGGGGCTCGGACAGTGCGAGCATGGCCGTGAAGTTTTCAGACAATACTACTCTGGACGACACCTCAAACAGCCCTGCTCACTTTGAGTAGGAAGCAAAGAAGCTTCACCAGTGGTGTGAGCAGGAGCACTACCTTCAGCTGAATGTGAAGAAGACCAAGGAGCTCTTCATAAGCCCCCGGAGGAGGGATGACCTTGACCCTATTCCGCAGCTGATACTGGGTGAGGAGGTGGTGGAGAGGGTCGGCAGCTACCGATATCTCGGGACCACTATTGACAGTGGGTTGACCTTTAATGATAAACACACAGCCACACAGGCCATCTTCGCAAAGTGCCAGCAGCGGACCTACCTCCTACGGAGGCTGAGATATATGGATGTTGCCCCCATCCTCTGCAACTTTTACATCTGCCATATAGAGAGCCTCCTTACCTTTTCTTTCCTGGCTTGGTATGGAGGGCTCTCAGAGTCCAACAAGGCTAAGCTGTGGAGGGTAACCCACGGGTCTAAACTGGGATGCAGTGCTCTGCCCTTCAGCATCTCTACGACCAGAGGACAGTGAAGTAAGCAGGAAAGATCGCGAGAGACCCAACTCATAACCTCAGCACCTGCTTCAAGGTCACAGAGACACAACTCATAACCTCAGCACCTGCTTCAAGGTCCTGCCGTCGGGTAGGAGATACGCTGCAACCAGTGCCAGTTTCAACCCCTCTGCCATTAGGCTCCTTAACAAACACAAACCCCCCAATACCTGATTCACCTCGCCTGGACTTGCTTGCCAGTGCCCCCGGCGCACACGCGCACACACACACACACACACACACACAAACACACACACACACACACACACACACACACACACACACACACACACACACACACACACACACACACACACACAAACACAAACACATTATGAGTGTTTCATGCATGAGACCTTGCTTTCTTTTAAATAGCTTTTACATTTTAGAATTATTTTACTAGTACTTTGCTGGGTGTTTTATTGTATTTGTATATTTATGTATTGTCCTGAATGTATGCATTGACCTGAGCAAAACAAATTTTACCTTGTCGATAATATAGACATCTAATTAACAGTATTGTTATAATAAATTACAAAATTACAAAAAATATACAGTAAGCCAGAATGTCTCTTGCAAGTAAGATATTAACATCCATAGATATACAGTACATAAAGTGATAACGCTTGTGTTACAGCCTATAGGGCTGAAGGCTTAGCTCTTATTCTACAGCCTGATAGCTGACAAGTGGAAACTGTTCCATCATGTCCTCGTATGGCTTTATAGCTTGCCTGGTCTTCATGCCTTGCGGCAGTGGCATGAACACATTGTGGCTGGGAAGTTTAGTGTCCTTCATAATCTACTCAGCTTTGTCTACGCACCGCTTATTGTATATACAGTATATCCTGGACTCTGCGTAAGGGAAGCTCACTTTACAAGGGACGTCTGCACTAAAACCATGCATGTCTGGGACAGTTTTCTTAGTCCCATCCATGCTTGCTTCTGTTGGATTTCTGACCATCCCCCATGCTCATTTTTAACTGTCTACAGTAAATGTCTGACCGACCACTCTCGCCCTCACCAAACAATTTAAGTAAAGTGCCATTTAGTCCTGCATAGTATAGTGTATAGTATTATAGTATATATATATAGGGATGTCCCTTTTTTCGCTTCCGATCCGATCCCGATACCTTCATTTCTGTGTTAGCCGATACCGAATACCGATACCAGTGTCGTGATCTCATGTCGTGTTTATAGCTAATTATCTCGTGTTGTGTTTATAGCAGACTCCTCACTCAATGCACTTGCAGTTTGGGCAACTCCAAAGCAAACTCCACATGTCCCAAAGTTTTATTTACCTGCCATAGTGTCAACCCCTTACCCCTGTGTCGGATCGGTGGTTAGACTGGCATATTCACCGATACCGATATGATCCGATATGACAAATAAGGGCCGATCCGAAACTTTTCCTGATACCGATACAGTATCGGGACATCTCTAATATATATATATATATATATATATATATATATATATATATATATATATACAGGGCTGCACACAACTTTTTTGGTCTAGTACTCAGAGGAGCACCTGGATGAGTTACTTGGTGCTCCTATAAAATGCGGTGGCCCGTCTCGCCGGATGGATAAAAGAGGGATTCATGAATAACTTATAGCAAAATGATATTTATTGGATAAGTGGGGACTGGGGAGTCAATGGAGAGTATTGCAACTCTAGATTCATCCCATTATTAAAAAGAGTTGCAAATTGCAGCTATAGGTCCATGTGTATTCCAGCCCTATATGCATATTCTAATACAGACTTCTTAATACTTCCTAAGGATAATATGAGCATCAAAGCAATATTTAGATACATTTTCTTTTTTTTTTAATAGCCGATCTACTAGCTCACAACGTGTTGCAGAGGCGACACGTTGTGAGCTTGCAGATCAGCTATTTGTTTAACATACGACACGTCGTACGGCGAAGCGATACGATAATAAGGGACAGTATGTCGGGACACGCTGTTGTCATGTTGATAAGCTTCTATCGGCCAAGAATTTCCACATCGGTGCACCCCTAATATATATATATATATATATATATATATATATATATATATATATACAGTATATATATATATATATATATATATATATATACTGTATATATATATATATGTATATATATACACACACACACACACACACACACACACACACACACACACACACACACACACACAATGATCCTAAAGTTTGTGATGCTTAGTTATTTTACTTGACTTTTATTGTCTTGTTGGCTTGATGTTTTCAACAAGATTGTACATGTTTTTATTGTGTTGTGTTGTGTTGTGTTGTGTTGTGTTGTGTTGTGTTGTGTTGTGTTATTGTTATGTTTGGTGTGGACCCCAGGAAGAGTAGCTGCTACTTTGGTGGCAGATAATGGGGAGGAAATCTGAATGAATAAAGAGTACAGAGTGTGAGGGAAACAGTGAGACAGCCATTACAGAACCACAGCAACATAGTAGGATGGACTGGACTTACTGCCTGACAGTATGTTTTTAAATACATGCATTATGCACTCTGCATTTAGCCATAAGATAAGATGCTAAGATATCAAGCTACAGTAAAGCACGTCCACATAGCTTCAGGTCCGCTATGGTTTACTGTGGGATGGTGCGGAATTTGCGGGACTTGCTAGGGTTTTTGACCACCTATTCCCATCGCAGCTGTTTAAAAAACGCCCGCTCCTACAATATGTGCTCCGGATCCTGCAGGTCCCACGGGACCCAAAGCAAATGTTGCAGGAAGAAATTATGCAATTTGTTAGGATGCTCTCGATGTTGTTGCGTATGAACATTTAGTTATGTATATTTGGTGATGTGTATGAACTTAAGCTTTCTGACGATCTTCACTGCAACGCTGTAGATGTAGATGAGGCATACTCTCTCAACGATCAGCTCCTTGGTCCTTTTGACATTTGTGCAAGGTTGTTCTCATGACACCATTGTGTCAGTTGATAAGACCTTATCCCCAAACACTGCTGCCAAATGGTCCGCACATACTCTGAGGGGCATGGGATGCCATCGGGGTAAGATACCTCGCACATGTTCACCTGTTTGAAGACTGCCCGAGACGAGATGTTTTAATGGACTGGCCTTGTCAGGTGGGGCAGTTTCTGGCTGGTTGGTGCCATTAACTTCGAAGTGGGCGAAATAGGCGAGGGAGGTAGTGGGATTCTCTATGCCAGTGGTTTTCAAACCTTTTTGGCTCAGGTGACCCCTGTAAATGACGTTTTAATCCACGACACCCCTGAAGTACAGGCGCCTTGTGTCATATTAATGGTGCGTCTATATGTAAGTTTTTTCTTCTTCCGCCACTTTTTGCAGTGCTGTCGCTGACCTGCCGCTGACCTTTAGGTCTCCCAATGATAATTATGATTCTATGAATTATATATATGAACTACTATATCCACTCCTGATTGTCATAGCCTGGTTAACCACTCCCCCTTGAAATCGCATTTCCATTCATTTGTGCGGAGTCTGGACCCTGCTAATACATGGTCTTATCGCTGCTTGCTTTTTTTCCTCCACATTCCTAAGCCAATAATTTGGTTTAGGACTGGCAGAGTCTCATAGGGGCAGGAGCCTACTGTATCTCCTGTTTCTGTAGCGTACAAGTACACCCCCTGTATATCGCAGGGACTTACCCCCAATCCAACCGTTGATGCTGAGTGCCAAGCAGGAAGGCATTGGGTTCCCATTGTTCAGAATCTTATGACCCAATGGAAACCCAACCTCCCAGTCCCAGGGCGGATATACACTAACCATGCAAGTGCCACTGAGCTGGTCAGTCAAAGAGTCTCCATTAGGTATCCTACAGGAGACTCCGCCGGGTCATCAAATTATTGGATTAGGAATGCGAAAAAAAACAAAAAAACAATTAATACAAGGTTTCATGGGGTGTGTAATTGATAGAAAATAAGTATTTTTTTGGGGTGAACTATCCCTTTAAAGCACTTACTGAGAAATCCAGTGGCTGTGCTGAAAACAGATTGTAGAGGCGTGCCGAAACATTGTCCAGTCACTGAATAGAGTAGCTGAATGGAGTTGTGAGCTGATTTGCCAATTGGTGGTGGTCAGAGGACAGATTTGTTATTTAACTATCTATTATATTGGAGTTACTCCAGTATAAGGATGTTAATTTAACTCTACGAGTTAATTTAACTTATATGAGTAAACCCATTTAGACCTGAGGACAATTCTACAAATGCCTTCTAAATCCTGAACGTTTTCTGAAAATGTCATGTTTCTATGGCAGTCGTTCTCAAACAATTTCATTTCAAGGACTCCCAAAAATATATGTAATTGGCCGCCGACCCACATCTAAAGATATGTTGTTTCAGGGCAAAGATTTTAGTTAAAAACTTTTTTTTTTCAATAGATTTGCGCCACATTTTCACGATTTTACAAAAATAGCCAAAGTATAACATAATGCTTAAAACACCCAAAGGGGTTCCCGGAACTTTGCGCCCAGAATGGGTTAAATTAACACTGAGATACAGTAATTTTACTGCATACAGCTTCTCTATGAACCTAGTTTGCTTCTTCAGGAACAGAAATGTATGGTGTACAGAATAGGCTCTTTTTTAATATAACTTAGTTTAAAATGTTTCACACAAAAAAAAAATCACACCTGTGTGAACCGAGTGGTGCAACTCCCCTCTCTCCCCCCTCCTCTCTCTCTCTCTCTCTCTCTCTCTCTCTCTCTCTGCTCCGTCAGATTAGCTTTATTATGGATATCAATCCGCGTCGCTGAGAACTATTTTTTCATTATTATTTTGGCTCGGCCTTTCCTTCTTTAGCGAACCTAGACCGGGTTGCACAACAGCGGTCCCGTACACCTCCCATTATACAGGCAAACTAAAAGCTGAATAACTCCTAATCTACGGAGCTCTCCGTGGTTTGGTCAATTAGCGCGATGTTCGGAGGTCTTTGCTGATTATCCGGTGGTCTAGATGGAAACATTGGTGCTTTCTAGAACAAGGATGGCTATATTTTAGCTCGCTAGCATTGACGCTATTTATTTAGCACAAGATGTGATCTGTTTCTGTGCTGCGTGCGCAGCCTCTCCAATTTCACGCATGCGCACACCACTCGTGCTCACACAGGTACACAGGTAAACAGGTACACAGGTACACGGACATTGCTGGATGTAGGAGTGGTTGCACCACTCAGAAATCATACTACCTTTGTAATCTTGCGAGAGGGTGATGAGAATAATAGCAACAAGACCACTGTCACTTCTCAAAAGGCAGCAGACAGGCTTATCTGAAAGCCGCTACACAAGTGAGAGCAAAGCTTTCATCCTCCCGGGCTGCTGGAGATGCTTTTGACCTCCCGGTATCCAGCCGAGGAATGGAATCACATGCACGCAGGGGCTTGTACCGAGGGGGAAATGCGTAAGGAAGGATTACGATGTGCTGTTCAATGGCTTTCGGACACGGAGTGAGAAATTAAAGGGGAGATAACAATGGACTGGGTTATTTGGTGTTATCACAAAGAGTGACTGACAGGTGAACACACACACGCTACAAAGGACAGACCGCACACAGACTGCACTATGCTCTCATCCATTCACAGTGTTCCTTTTGTTTTGTTTCTGTGCTCAGAGCTCAGCAATCAATTTATTGATATCCTGGTGAGGTTAGCAACATTTTTCGCACAAGTTATCTGCTATCACTTGATTTCGTCTGATATCCTGGCGAGTTTAGAAACTGTTTACATCCTCTGTCTTTGAAAAAGATACAGATATAGGATCTTGTCCATGTGATATGGTTGTTCCACCAGGCTAGGATATTGATATTACTTAAGATAGTTATTGGGTTAGTACAGAATAGGCCGGAAAACAATTTTTTGAGGTTTGTTGGTTGGTTGTCGGCTGAATTTCTTTGACTTGGATGTCGTGTTGGTCTCTGTCTGCATAGGCAAACACAAAACCTCATGCATGTGTGAGTAGCTTAGAGAGAGACAGAGGGGTGGAGACGGGGTGGAAGAGAGATGTGAAGGCTCAGACTCAAATTGGAGTATAGGCCTACTGTAGTTCCTGTCTGTATTTATAGAACTGTAAATTGCTGACTGGTAATTGGTTCGGCGTGGCGAAATTAAGTCTGTTCCTTCATCCTGAACTTCAGCTGTTTTCATAATTCCATTTCCTGGCAGACAGACGCTGAAGATGGATGGATGGATACTGTAACTGTTTTTGTAATGTACACAGGGTGCCTAGTTTTTTTGTAAAGATTTTGCCAAGTAATCTGAGATTGTGAAGTGTAGAATTGAATTACTATTATAATTGTGTTCACCTTAAGCAAACAGTGTAATTACTTACAATGCACTAAATGCAGGCATTTGATTCAGCATTTGTTGACATTATAGAGTCATCTCTGACATCATTACATATGGGCAAGACGCCAAAAATATAATGTCTTCTGGCTATGCAGATGAATGCATGCGGCCTTTCTGTGATGACTGGGGTGAATAAGGGGAGAAGACATTCTGTGATGACTGGGGTGAATAAGGGGAGAAGACATTCTGTGATGGCTGGGGTGAATAAGGGGAGAAGGCATTGTAGCATGAGATGTAGTACTAGGAAAACGTGGCATATCCCAGAGTCAAAGACACAACTGACTATCAGAACATCCTTATCCCATTTTCGGCGGGAACCCCTTTTTGTGTTAGCATTACGTTATGCTTTAGCTATTGAAAAATAGCAGATCTACAAGCTCATAGCGCGCCACCGAGTGGCGCGCTACGAGCTTGTAGGTCTGCTATTTTTGAAAAATCGAAGAGCGACTGACAGAAACATAGCTTTTTCAGAAAACTGTCAGGATGTAAAAGACATTTTTAGAATCTGATCTCAGGTCAAAATGGCTTATACTGGAGTCATGAAAGAAACAAATACCAGATGTGTTTAGTATGCTGCGCGGCAGTTCCCCAGACCTTGCCCATTACAATACTGCACTCAGTGCACTGTATAGGATTCACAGCAAGTACTGACTGTACAGTATGAGTAAGTTATGCAGTTCGAGAAAAGAGTGGAAGCCACGGAAGATTGAACTATGTTCCAAGTAGGAAGAATTGTGTCAGACATTTTCTTGCTCAATCATGGCATCTGTCAGTGCAATGATGTCCTGTAAAAAAAGAAAACTGACAAAATGGTTGTCAATATTCATGGTAGCTAATTAATATTCATACCCGTTTACACAGCGTTCCAGATTTCCCGGCCAATAGGCTGTGAGCCCCAGCTCCAAAGGGATGCAACACAGTATGGCCTCGACAGCCTATTATTGGACAGGTTTTGATGACACATTATGTACATTGTTTTATGGTTGTTTAGTATTCCTATTCACCGATTCTTTTTGGGATGCAAAGTATAAATTAGAATCAAAAGTATAGATCGGCCCAGGCCGTAGCGTAACGGTCTGGGCACCGGACTGGTAATCCAGTCGCAGTGTGCCGCGGGTTCGACTCCCGGACCCGACACGGCCTTTACTGCATGTCATCCCCCCATCTCTCTCCCGTTTCCTGTCAGCCTACTGTCTGTCCCTTCAAAAATCAATAAAAGGCGTAAGCCGCAAAAAAAATATCTTTAAAAAAAAAAAAAAGTATAGATCATCAATGTTCTTGTCTACATACTTTACTTTATTTGTTTATTTAGAGGGGGCAATGCTTATTAATGGCCATTACATAAATGTGATGTAAATGCACCGCATTAAGCAAAAATGATAATTCTCATCCGCAGTCCCCACATAAAAACATAAAACAAAACAAGCAAACAGTACCTCACATTAGGAAACAAAGCATTCAAACATACATTACACAAGGAAAGTACAAAGGTGTAAAGTGCATCTATATAATTTAGCAGCGTTTTTTAAGGGTGATGTGGACATGAGACTTGAATACAAACCAAACAGGTGGTTTGCAATGCATGCCATATAGGCCTGCCTCTCCTATATAATATCCATGTTCTAGTGTTCTTGGACATCTCTGTATGCAAGGATGGGATGAATCTGCCTTCTGATATACCCAAACTATCAGTGGAGCAAGTGGCAGCTGGCCCGTGAGGTTGCTAAGGGAGAGGAAACGAAGCAAGACGTAACTGAAGCCTGTGCACTTTCCCTCGCCTGCTATAGTGCATGCACATGCAATTCACCAATGGCCTGGAAAATGAGGGGGCATATGTCACCGCGACCCTCAGTGGCTCTCAGGGGATGTGATCGCAAAAGTGCAAGAACCTCTATTCTGGGCCTTTGTACCGCAGCCGCCCACCTTCCCTGTTCACATCTCTCGCTCTTTTCACACCATCTCTCTCCCCCTCCCTCTCTACGTCCCCCTGCTGAGTCCATCACACCTTCCAACTTGCTGTAAATTAAGACAACCGGAAAGAGAGAAGGAAAAGATAAGTGGCAAGAGAGAGTTTACCTGAGATGGGTAATGGGGAGACAATGGGTGTCGATGTATCGATGGAGAATACAACATTGTGCCATGTAATGGCATTTGCTAATTGTGTTGTGTTCCATTTGACCTCTTAAACAGAAAGAAAAATGTGCTCGGTGCACAGCAAATGAAGATATTTTAAATTGAAAATTCAACATTTTGTCTCAGAATGTCTGGCATATGAAGTTCAATATCTCCTCCATTTTAATGCCCCAAGATGAACAGACCACTAGTGCAAATATGAATCTGTTTTACATTTGGATGGAAATCATTTCCATGTTCTTTCCCTACTAACAAGGTTAAGACACAAGTTTGTTTAAAGTGAGATATGCATAAATCATGCAATCAAAACAGGAGGGGAAGTGGGTCCATGATAATATATGTAGGCTACTGTATGTAATTGCACGTTCTTGCTATATATACAATTGACTGCCATGGAAGACAATCGCTGAAGCAATATGCCCATTGAATAGTAATATCTCCCTTGCTAGTGATATTTCCATTCCACCCCCCCACCCACCCACACACACACACACACACACACACACACACACACACACACACACACACACACACACACACACACACACACACACACACACACACACACACACACACACACACAGGAACAGGAGGGCTACAAATCAGCTCAACAGGAGTGATGAAGAGAGGAGAGTAAAAATATGCTAAACTCTCCCAATCCATACACCCGCTATATAAGCCGTATTGTACGATAAGCGCACCCCCCTTCTGAAATGGGTGCAAACCCAGCGGCATTTTGAACCATAAAGAACAAGCAAGAGAGAGGCTTCAAAAGGTTTTTCTTTACATGAGGAAATATGAGACTAAAAGAGGGGGGGGGCGGGGGGGCATTTGCACTCATTAGCTATTCAAAACCATACACCACCATTGTTGCTCTTATGAGAGCATTTAGGAGGACGGCGGAAGGTATAAGAGGAGATAAACAATAATGAGTATTAAGGAAATTAGAGTAATCTCTCAGCTTTGAAAATGACAAGCATATAATGGGAACAACGTTGGGCTCTCTCTCTCTCTCTCTCTCAACCCCCCCCCCCCCCCCCCCCTGTGTCTGCAGGTGCAATTTCAAGGCTAACATTACACAACCATGATACACAACACAACACACAGTATGTTTTCCCACGGCTGAATGATAGGCAGGACACTTTTTAGGCATGTGTGCGCACCGCCATCTGTGTCATCATTAGTATCATAACCCCTGCAAATATGCATCTTTTTCCTGTGTTTTGCTCAGCAGAGATCCCATACATTATGGATGGTCTCCTGTTACTCTGCTCCTCCTCCCCCCCACCCCCCATCCTCCTCCTCTTCTTCACCCCATTCTCCTCTCCCTGTGTTGATTCCATAGGTTGTAGGTATCAGGGCCTTAATGACAAACGTACAGCGCTCTGAGATCGCAACTGCTGTACTTGGCTGCCACCAAGTGGGCGTCGGCCTACGTGCCGCGAGTCCTCTCTTTTACACACACTGAAGCCGAGTGAAGCCGACAACATTGAGAAATGGACTGTTGTCTATTACTTTGCCAACTGACCCCCCCCCCCCCTCCCACCAGCCTATAGGTTCCAGCGCTCTCAGAGAATCAACCGTGTGTGTGTGTGTGTGTGTGTGTGTGTGTGTGTGTGTGTGTGTGTGTGTGTGTGTGTGTGTGTGTGTGTGTGTGTGTGTGTGTGTGTGTGTGTGTGTGTGTGTGTGTGTGTGTGTGTGTGTGTGTGTGTGTGTGTGTGTGTGTGTGTGTGTGCGTGCGTGCGTGTGTGTGTGTTCTCTCCATCAGCCCTCTTGGCGTTTCTCCCTTGTGTTGACAGAGCATTAGAATATGATTCCGAGCTACTTCATTTGTTTTTCCCCCTGTGCTGTAAACATAAATCACGTCGAGCTGGGCCCAGGCTCATATAAATGTCAGGATAGACAGCGAAACTCATAAACCCATAATTTGATCTTTATTCATCTGGGACAACCAATGAATAAAAGCCTACCTAGTAAATCATCATTTTCTCCTTTATGTCAACCAAGCAGCGAGCAAGAGCTCCATCTTTCCCTTTTCGACGAAGGCACGTGCCTTTTCTTTTTTACATTTTTTTTCGTCAACTGCTTCAGTGGTTTTAATGACAGTCATTTAGCATCTCCGTCTTTGATCTGCAATATGTCTGCCTGTGGGGCCTGTAGCTTCCGAGTTGTTTCTCCTCATTTTCATTTAGACCTCGTACCAAATAGCTCTCTTCGCGCTGCACACAGAAGCTGTGACTTTTAATGACGTAAAATGCACATAAACACTTTGGGTAATATTGCATGAGAGCAGATGTATTTGATGTTCTCTGCGGGGGACAAAATGCTACCCAAAAACAAATTAACTCCCCCAGAGTTAATTTAAGGGAGATAGGACTCAAATGGACCTGTAAGGATCTTACTGTACATGTGATGTGTATCTGCATGTACGCTCACATAGGCTACTGTACACTCACTCCTTTCTGCTTGTTGCGATGACTCAGTGCCAGTAGTCTGTCTGTCTGTCTGTCTGTCTGTCTGTCTGTCTGTCTGTCTGTCTGTCTGTCTCTCATGTATGCTCCTTTCTATTTACTGTGATGACTGTTTATCTCTCTCTCATTCTCTTTCTCTCTTCCTCTCTCTTGCACTCTTCTGTTTGTTGCGATATCTCGGTTTATCTCTCTCTCTCTCACACACGATGCGCACACACACACTCACACACACGTGCACGCACGCACGCACGCACGCACGCACGCACGCACGCACGCACGCGCACACACACACACACACACACACACACGCACACACAGAGTAACACTATCATCACTGCAAACAGAAAGGAGTATGCTATGATAGTGTCATATACAGCACTATACGCTATATGTGATCCAAACATCGGCCAATATTATGAGCAGAAATGTTAAATAAAAGGCACAAGCATGTGGGGAACAAACCCATACCATCTCTGAAATAGAACAATTTTTATGCCTGAAAAGGGGTGTGTGTGTGTGTGTGTGTGTGTGTGTGTGTGTGTGTGTGTGTGTGTGTGTGTGTGTGTGTGTGTGTGTGTGTGTGTGTGTGTGTGTGTGTGTGTGTGTGTGTGTGTGTGTGTGTGTGTGTGTGTGTGTGTGTGTGTGTGTGTGTGTGTGTGTGTGTGTGTGTGTGTGTGTGTGTGTGTGTGTGTGTGTGCGTGCGTGCGTGCGTGCATGCATGCATGTGGTAGTTTTTACCCAATTTAAAGCATTGCTGTGATGAAACGCACAGATGGAGAAATGGCTTTTTCCCTTCTCCTTCTCCTCCGTAGCCCTCTTAGCTCTCCTTTTCTTCTCCAGCTGTAGATCCTTAAGAGATGGCTCATGAATGCGGAGTGGCTCCTGTGCTCCTTGGCAAAGTGGCGTGCTTGTAAACAGATGCAGCACCTAAGGTTGCCAGAGCCGGGAAACATCCAAACGGGAAGTAACATGTCATTATGCAAACGATGTCTCTGTTGGGGCATTGAGTGCACTGCTCACCACACCACCCACCCCCAACCAAAACCTCCACCACTCTCTCCTCTCCATCTCGCTCCTTCACGGTTGTATCTCTCTCTCCCTCCGCCCCCCCCTCTCTGTCTGTCTGTCTCTCACTCCCACCTGTATCTTCTCTCACTCCTGCAGATGCCTGACACCTCTCCTCTCATCTTAACTATCATCTGTTGTATTTCCTCAGACACATAGCCTATTATGCTCTATTAATGTTCTTATTTGTTTTCCTCTTAATTGTTTTTCATCCAAGTTAAAACCTGACATGGATGTTTCTGTGCCAATTGAATTTCCTTTCAAGAAATAATAAATTCTGACTTTTCTTTTGATGAAGGTAAAGTTTAGGATTACTGTGGTGTCTTTACCCAATAACATGCTACTACTGCCACCTTGTGTCCAGCAAACAGGAGTGCCTCTAAAGAAAAGTAACACTATCCTGTTTGACAGGTATGGTCACACACACTACCATGTTTAAATGGTTTAATTAGCTTTTTTGTGTCTAAATATGCCAGGGTGGCACACTGGGTTAAAGACTGTTCTTTTTAACCCAAATGACAAAGTTTGATCCTTGCAGCCAAGAATCTAAAATTTTCCCTAGGTATATTTTATTATTGTTCAAGAGTAATGTCATATTGCTTGTGCAGTTGATACAGAATGCTGTAGATTGGTGTTGACTGCATATTATACCTTCAGTGTCCTGTCAATGTTGAAATAAATCGTAAAGATTGTCTCAGATCTCACAAAGCCAATGTGGAAGAGACGTGTCAACTATGCTGTAAATCAAACGGGGACAGAGATATAAGATGAATAAAAAATGGTTGTGGTCTTCAATAGAAAATGGCTGCACATTGACACCTTTGACAACGTTTACACAAAAATAGTAAAAGTTTTCTCAATATAGACCTTTTTTTCTACAAAGGCACCAATTTCTTGTCTTGGTTACATAATAATTATTAATTACATAATAGTGAAAAGCTAGGCAATCATGTCACAGTGTACCTCTGAGTGGGCATTCACGTATGTTGTATGTGTGTGTGCACATGATTCATGACTCATCGTTGTGGAGAGCTAACAACCAAACTGAATCAGAATTGGATTCACTGTCCTTTGAGAGCATCTCGGAGGATTCTTCATTTCGCATCTCAATCCATCTGTATTATAGTGCTCTACACCAAAATCCCAACACTGCCAGTCCTCATCACAGTACCGAGCTCCAAACACATGCCATCACAGCAGTAAACACCACTGCAAGGCCACAAGATACATGTATTACTGTTGTTTCAAATGAATGTGCACAGTGAAAAGAAAAGCATTTAATTGCAAGTTTCAGGTGTGAGTAGCACTATAGTGTTGTGTCAAAAAGTGATCATCTGGCTTTTATCTGGATCAAACAATCATAACATGCATTGATTGCGCAGTGTCCATGATGATAGCAATATGTATTTTTGAAATTCATTTTCCAAATTGGCCTTAGCAAGGAAGCAATATTACCAAACACATATATTATATATAGCCTATCTGAAACAATGCATTAGTATCTGTGCAACTGTGAGGTTATAAACATGTCCAGTCCACAAGACACATTTAGTCCAGAGAACCTTATACTTATAGTAGACCTACATCATTTTTTGTAACTTATATACCTACAGAAGATTTTGCTACATGGTTCATCTCAGTAAAAATAATAATTCTATCCCTGGAAGTATCAGTGCTCTGCTCAACCCACTGTGCAAGCTTGTGAACGCAAACCTAGCAGGGTTTGATTGTGATATATGCACTACTGTAGCCACTGAGATATACATAGAGAAATCACAAACCTCTGTGGTTCTCGTGCATGTCCTGCATATTGAGTTACCACCGAGGACCACACAAGTGCCCGTACATGTAGGCCTACCACAAGCACAGCATGGCCGTGTCAAGAGAACCTGTGAGGAATTCCAGGTGGTCGTGTTTGAAGCTTCATTAGGATTCAAGACTTTCAATTCCTAAGAGACACACTCTTAAGATCCCAGAGCCTGGAAGGAGAGGATGTGAAGAGAGCTCAATCCCAAATTATCATCATTTGCCACACATATTTTCTGACAGACGGCTCTCGAGCATTTGGAATTTATCAGTACTGGCTAGGAACATGCAAGCCTTGTCCTCAAAGCTGATAGGGAGAATGAAAATAAGGGCGGCTGTGGCATGGCGTGCCAAGAATACTGAACAGCTGGGGTGCTTACTGTAGTGGGTTCTACCACTTTACAGAAACTTTCCTCTGGGGGGGTTTACCGTAAAGTCACACGGCTGACGTGCCCTTTAAAGGTTGTGCCGCTGGTGGAAAGCAGCAGCAGCAGCACCCAACGTGGTGTGGTATCTCCAGAGGTGTCATTACACCAGGTATACTGAGGGGATAACGTTGTCATTTGGACCACACTGACGGCTCTGGCCTTATACCCTGCCTGTCATGCCAGGGGCTGTTTAACAGGGGCCAAGGCCCTGTGTCCTGGTCTCTGCTCTGGACCAAGTCCTGATTGTCGAAATGAATATGGGTAGATGGGTATGACCTGTTACTGAGAGCGTCTAACCGGAAGTGCCGCCAAAGGAAGTTGTGATGATGTTTTGCAGATCTGTTAACATTTCCCATGCATGGATCCTGCATTGGGATTTGTCCTTAAAAAAAAGTATACTGTATACTGTCCAATGGAAGCACACCCTATAGACATTATCAAATCAAATCAAATCAATTTTATTTGTATAGCACATTTAAAAATGACTCTCATCGTACCAAAGTGGTCAGAGAAAACAATACAATACAGTGCAATACAATACACCAGTGTAAAATAAAGCAATAAAAACAATGCATAGTTATGGTACAGTAGAAAAGAAAAACCTTAAGAGCAGTAACGAATACTGCCTCATTCAAGTTGGTGCTGTGACTTTAGTCAGATATTGTCAATTACTTGCATGAGAAGGAGAGAGGTGGTGGAGTTTTAGCAGACAGTTTGAGGGTCCAATGGAGTTAAGAGGTTTTGTCCAATGCGTCTTGTACTAATATTTTCGAAACAACACACAGACGTAAAGGGGTGTTCAATAACACTGATTTATGGAATAAAATAAAATAAACTCAAAAATGGAGTTATGAGTTTTCCTCCGAACAGCAACGATATGCAAGGTAACTACTAACTAAGTCTACTTGCAAATACTGTGGTTAACAGGGTCACTGCTCTCTCAGCTGTTGTTGAGTATATCTTGGTATTTTGCTCAGAATTAAGGATTCTGTACATTTTGGAGTTAACAGTTATTGCATTTTCTACTACGTTTTTGATGTTTGGCTGATTGTAATTTAAAGTAGTTTACACCAAAAGACGAGAATATGCTATCCCCATACTGCCATACACAGAGACTGATATGTTTCTTTATATGATTATATCAATGTCATATCATGTGTTTTTTATGTTATTGTTGTTTTTATCTCTTATATTGTTTGATGGTGATTCTATTACGCTGCACCGTATTTCCATTATCAAAAGACATGCTTCCTGCAGTTCCCTGGACTCCTTAGTAGTATTCTCTTCTTTTTTTCAGGTGTTACCGTGTTAGTATTGCTTTGCTTGTTGTTGTGTTTTGTTGTTCACTGCAGGATACAGGGCATTAGCTCCTGAATTATTTGTTTAATGTTTCTGCCAAGTCACTCAGAAATTGAGGGATTCTTTTCCGCCATCTTTTGTTATCGCATGCTAAATAGGTCTCCGTTATGCTTCTGTAGACCTTGGTCAATCCGTCTTTCAGTGAATAACAAATGCTCAAAGGATAGGGATTGATTTGATTGGTGGCTCTGGTGTGTAATGTAATTATATTACATTATTATATGAATTGTTATATTCTGCCAACATTTGTAACAAAATATGTGTACTGTAACAGTATTCTGGTAACAATATATATTATATTCCTTCTTCTTCTTCTTCTGACTACTATGGGCGGAGTCCTCTGATCTGATTCACCTTTCATATGAAAGGACCTCACAGTATAATGTGTGAACAGTATTATACAAAAGTGTATGTGGCAGCCTGGAAGTGCAAAGAAGCTAGATCTCAACAGATGTTCTTCTCCTTTAATGAAACACCTTTTGAACACAACAAACCTAAAAACCCTGCCACTGGTCTCCAGACGCCATACTGTTCCTTAACCCATTTAAACCGGGAAAGTATATTAGATGCATTTTAGATTTTAGCTATACATATTTTTCAGAAAACTCTTATTTGGAACAGTGGTTTAGAACAGTAGTTCTGAAAATAGCAGATATACAAGCTCACATCGCATCACTTTTTGCAGAGCTGCGAGTTTGTATATCTGCTATTTTCGAAAAATCTTGAAAGGATTTGAAAGAATTTATATAATTTTGAATGTTTTTTTTTCAGATGGGGGTCCACGGTCAAATTTTGGGCGTCCCTTGGCACGAAAAGGTTTGAGAACTAGTCTACTGGTTTAGATGGCATTCTGCCTCAGGTCGTAAGGAAGGACAGATTAAGGAAGTAATCTTAAATTAAGTAATCTTTATAAATATTGTCTTTATTGGCTTGTTATTGTCTCCACCAGCCGAAGTCATGGGGGAGAGTATGTTTTTCACTCCGTCCGTCCGTGTGTCCGTCCGTCCGTGTGTCCGTCCGTCCGTCCGTGAGCAGCTAATCTCGGCCACCGTTAACCCGGTCGATGCCAAATTTTGCACACACACTCCCTGGATGCCAACCATGAACCTCTGCCCCAAACTTTCCAGAACGGCCTGTTATAGCGCCACCAGGAGGCCGCTTTGTGCAAATCAAGTTTTTGCACAGTACACCTACAGATTGTGTCCAAACATCACGCAAATTGGTACACAGTCTCTCTAGAGCCATTCAACCAAACCGGTCTTTCAGATTTCTCAGACTCCATCCTGATTGGTTAAGATTGGCTTCCAAAATTCACAGGAGTGCTCAGTTTCAAACAAAATGCTGCAAATCATGAACACATCGCGTGATTTCCGTGAAATTGTGCACCCACATTCCCACTAGGCCGAGGACGAAATGCCACATGAACAATTTCAACTCAGCCTCAAGGTGGCGCTATAACTGGCCCAAAAGTGTTTTTACCTCTAACTGCACGGATCTGTGGATAACTTTGTATGCCAACTCCCTAGAGGCCAAGGAAAAACCTTTGCCTGGAATTTTTCACATCTGCTCTTTATAGCGCCACCAGGAGGCCGACATATGTAAAACACATTTTCTATTATTACTCCTTCAGATTTTATCCAAATTTCACGCAAATCGGTACACATGATCTCCATAGTCATGTGATCAAGACAGGTTTGTTTGATTTCTCATATTCCATCCTGATTGGCCACGATTGGCTCCTACAGTTTTCAGGAGTAGCAAATGGCCACAACTCCTCAACGCAGCGTCCGATTGCGATGAAACTGTGCACGCATATTCCCACTAGGCTGAGGAAGAATCCTGGTGGAGACCTGTGCCGATTGGCACTTTATCTAGTTGTTGTGTGTTTTGTTATTAGAGTTACTAGAATTCTCACTCTAGCGCCACGATACGCCATCCAGGTGGCTACTGTACTGTACTGTACTGTACTGTACTGTACTGTACTGTACTGTACTGTACTGTACTGTACTGTACTGTACTGTACTGTACTGTACTGTACTGTACTGTACTGTACTGTACTGTACTGTACTGTACTGTAACATACTGTGCTGTAATGTACCATACTGTACTGTACTGCTGCACTGTGTGTGTGCGCGTGCGTGCGTGCGCAGTGGAAAGGTGAGTGGCCTAAAATGTGATGTAATTTGCCTCACCGTGAAATGTGACGCAATAATATGGTAATTCATGCAAATGCAAACTGTACAGTAATTATGACAGTTGCGTGGATGGATGCAACATAGTGCGTTATGTCTGGACAGGCATGCAGTAGGTATTGTGCATGGAGAGATTTGTGCAAACCGGACCGGAAGTGGTGACCGGAAGGCGAACGGATAAACGGGCGCAGGGCTTTCAATTAGTGTGCCAAGATTTACTCCTCTGTACTTGTTCTCTAGTCTGCACATACCTGTATCTTTCTTTCATCCTTACAGTGGTGCTGCTAGGGGTGGCTCGTATCAATGGGCATGGGGGGCTCAGCCCCCCATATCCTATGGAGTAAAGATGAGAAATTATTATTAAAATGTTTTAGAATAGATATTTTTATATTCTGGTATAATCTAAAGCAGCAACAGCATCAATTTTAAATTTCATTGCGTTGAATGATTGACAGCTGCCAAGACCTTAGAAGGCCAAGACACGCCTGCTTGGTTTACTTGCCATTGGGGCTAAAATCTCTCAGCCCCAGAGCCAATAGAGGGCTGTGCTCAGCCCGAATGCCCGCCTCAGACCGTGAGGTCATTGGCTATTGACCAATCACAGCACCTGCTCGTTTGTGGTTGTTTATGATGTGAAAGAATGGCGGTGGAAGTATTTTAAATGAAATAAGTTTATTATTTACTTAATAATCCGTTTTGTCCCGTGTCCGTGGAGGGGAAAATTAAGTTAAGAGACTGGGAGCATATAGTCCATTTAGGATAACAAAAGGAAAGGAGACAAAATAAGTTTTGTGAGT
Source organism: Protomyctophum parallelum (assembly GCF_964188405.1). Taxonomy (NCBI): domain Eukaryota; kingdom Metazoa; phylum Chordata; class Actinopteri; order Myctophiformes; family Myctophidae; genus Protomyctophum; species Protomyctophum parallelum. The sequence continues at coordinate 35,053,780 of NC_139711.1, read as the reverse complement.
TTGAAATTCTTCCTTGGGGCAGACAGCTGACCGCACACCGGACCCACAGAAAGGTATTGTGGTCTGCTTAATTTTTCTCACAAAGTTAAGAAACATAATCCCTGGTTTAATCACATTGAAAGTGGCTCGAGCTCTCATTGAGTTGGGAAGAGAGAGACTCTACTGCCACACCATAGCCTAAAAGATTTTGCGCAGCCGACAGTTTCGGTTGACGGCTGCCGACACTTTGACTTCTTCCGGGGCTTTGGGCGGTCCCCTCAGGAGACGCACACGGAAACCTATTTATGGCCTGTAGTCCTCTATATTTCTTGGTTGGCGAAGTGGGCGTGAGTGACAATTGAGTGACAAGATGTTGACACAAAGGCGCATTCTAGTGTAGGCTATAAGCTTTGCTATAAGCGTTGCTATTTGGCTATCGAGTCATGACTGTCTAGTCGACTGGTTAACGTACGTGCCTTTGGAACGGGGGACCCGGGTTCGCCTCCCGGCTGAGGCTACACTAGTTTTGTTTTCGCCGACGACTTACGGCCAGCTTACATCTGACGCTCTCCTCCGAGTCAGATGTAAGCTGCCGACAAGCATAAAAATGAAGTGTGTCACCCGGTGGTGAGAAGGAGATTTTTGATTGATTGATTTAAATATTTATTAACAGTTTGCAGAATTACAATACATTTCAAGCACAAACTCAATACAAAGACTGTTAACTGTGAGTGGACGACCCAATTAAGCATTACACTTGTTTACAACAGGGTCCACATTGTTTAATTCATCAAAACATTTAGAGACGTACAAATAGACACTTCTATATAGTTAAAAAACAGAACAGGAATTCATCATAAAACTGTTCCCTGACCGGGAATCGAACCCTGGCCGCGGCGGTGAGAGCGCCGAACCCTAACCACTAGACCACCACAGAGAAGGATGATGAGGATGATGATGAGAAAGCTGTGGAGGCTGAAGAGAACGGGCTATTTTATAAAGTATAAAGTTATTTTCAATGTCATCAAGGATCAGGGTTACAGTAAATGTACATGTACATTACATCTGCCGCAGAGGAGAGCGTCAGATGTAGGCTGGCCGTCGGCGGAAGTGGAGCATTTTCTCCATCCACCAGCTGTCTAAAAACCCGTTTTTTCGGCTGCCGACAGCCGAGACTGTCGGCAGCGCAAAATCTTTTAGGCTATGGTGTGGCAGTACCCAGAGAGAGGCTGTGTTTGTGTGGGTGTGTTAGTGTTGTTTCGGTGCCGTGTGTGTGCACACGTGCGTGCATGTGTGTGTGTGCCTTGCAAGTTGCTTGCATCTTTATTCCATTTTGGTCGGTGCCGTTTGCGCCAGTTGCGCGCGCGTGCGTGTGTGTGTGTGTGTGTGTGTGTGTGTGTGTGTGTGTGTGTGAGAGAGAGTGTTTGATTCGTCTCTGCGCTTGTGTGTGTGTGTGTGTGTGTGTGTGTGTGTGTGTGTGTGTGCGCGCGTGCGTGCGTGCGTGCATGCGTACTGTCATTATTAATGACAGTATAAGAGCAGCTATCTGTACAAATACAAACAATGTTCAGTGGAGTGTTTGTTGTTTGTGGGCATGCACTTCTGTTGTTGTGGAGCACTTGCTGTAACAAAGTATAGGCCTGTAGTAGTGTCATTGCTGCCTGTACTTTGATATCTGGAATATGATGCTATTATTGCTAACTACTTTACGATCGGCAGCTACAATCTATTCTCTGCGCCCTCAAAACCACTTGCCACTAATTTAACTATTTTGACATTCCTCAGAATATCAGTTTGAATGTCCATGTACTGACATTAGCCCTGTCACAGAGACACGTCTTCCTCTATTGGCAGATGCTTTGGATTAAGAAGATCAGCTTCTTCTGAGCCACTGGTCTGTATCTATCTGACACTGGTGCTGTGTTACTGCCGGATATATAGTAGGGATAATCTAATTCTTGCTGAATTACAATTTACAATTTAGGCATTTAGCAGACGCTCTTAATCCAGAGCGATTTACATTAAGCAAGAACAAAATGCATGGGAATACATCACAAAAAAGCATTTATCATGAAACATGCGTAAGCTAAGAAAGTAACAGTGGAATATCTATACTATGAGACTATACATATAGACTATATATATATACTACTATGCTATACATATGTACTATGACGTGCTATGACTATATACAATGCAATTATAGTGCTGTCTACATAACATGCTATAAGTCTGTATCAGATGCTATCTAAGTCTACATAAATGCTATCTAAGGGGGTAGGGTAAGTGCTATGGGCCATGATGGAGTCTGAAAAGGTGGGTTTTCAGACTACGGCGGAAGATTGGGAGTGATGCTGCAGTTCTGACTGCAATGGGAAGTGCATTCCACAGTTTTGGAGCCAGAAGGGAGAAGAGTTTGGGACGTGTGGAGCGTTGTCCCGGCGTTTTTAGTGAGGGTACTTCCAGCTTCCCTGCGTTGGCTGATCTGTGTGTGCGGGAGGGTTTGTAGGGTTCAATCATACTTGCAAGATATGGGGGAGCCATACCTTTGGTTGCTTTGAATGCCAGCATCAGAGTTTTGTATTCTGTGCGGGCAGCGACCGGGAGCCAGTGGAGGGAGCGGAGGAGGGGGGAGACATGTGAGAATTTTGGCTGGTTGAAGACCAAGCGTCAAGCGAGCTGCGGCATTTTGGATCAGCTGGAGAGGCTTAAGTGCACATGCTGGTAGGCCAGTAAGGAGGGAGTTACAATAGTCGAGTTTTGACAAGACTGTTGTCTGGATTAGGAGCTGGGCTGATTCCTGGGTGAGGAACGGTCTAATTCGTCGTATGGTATAGAGTGTGAACCTACAGGATCGAGTGACAGCTGTGATGTGAGCTTTGAACGAGACCTGACTGTCCAGGACAACACCGAGATTCCTGGCTGTTGGGACAGACGTTACCAGGGCGTTGTCTACGGAGATAGTTAGCTCCCGCATAGGGCAGGACTTAGATGGGAAGAAGAGAAGCTCAGTCTTGTCTGGGTTCAGCTTGAGGTGATTGGAGGACATCCACTGTGAGATGTCAGCCAGGCATGCAGTGATGCGCTCTTCCACCTGAGTGGCAGAGGGGGGGAAGGATAGAAACAGTTGTGTGTCATCGGCGTAGCAGTGATAGGATATATTGTGAGCAGAGATGATAGTGCCAAGGGATTTAGTGTACAGTGAGAAAAGGAGGGGACCAAGTACAGATCCCTGTGGGACCCCAGTTTGGAGGGTTCGGGGGGATGATAACAGACCTTTCCAGGAAACCTGGTAGGTCCGGTCGGTGAGGTAGGAGGAGAACCACTTTAGTGCCGTTCCACCGATGCCTAGATCCGCTAGGGTGTCTAGGAGTAGCTGGTGGTTCACTGTGTCAAATGCTGCCGATAGGTCTAGGAGAATCAGTACTGCAGAGTGGGAAGCAGCTTGGGCAGCATGTAGTGCTTCTGTGACTGCCAGCAGGGCAGTTTCTGTGGAGTGGGCCTTCTTGAATCTGGACTGGTTGGGATCCAGCAGATTGTTCTGTGAGAGATGGAGAGAGAGCTGGTTGGAGACAACACGTTCAATGGTTTTAGAAATAAATTAAAGAAGTGATACCGGTCTGTAGTTCTTGACATCTGAGGGGTCAAGGGTTGGTTTCTTGAGGAGTGGTGTTACTCTGGCTGACTTGAGGGCAGATGGGACGCAGCCTGAGGTTACTGAGGTGTTGATGATGGAGGTGATGAAGGGAAGCAGATCAGGTGCGATGGTCTGGAAGATTGGAGACGGGACAGGGTCAAGAGGACAAGTGGTAGGTCTAGAGGATGTTACTAGTTGTAGAACCTCGTCTGGGGAAAGAGGAGAGAAGGAGGACATGCATGGTATGTTGGGGTTAGTGTTGGTTGAGTCAGATGCCACTTTATGTGGGAGGGGAGGAAAGGAGCTGCTGATATCATCAACCTTCTTCTCGAAGTAGTTGACAAAAACATCAGCAGTGAGGGATGAAGGTTGAGTGGGGGGAGGGGGTTTAAGGAGGGAGGAGAAAGTGGAGAAGAGCTTCCTTGGGTTAGAAGTACAGGATTGGATTTTGGTGTGGTAGAAAGAGGTTTCAGCAGTGGTTAGTGAGTGGGCGAAGGCAGAGAGGAGTGAGTGAAAGTGGGAAAGGTCATCTTTGAATCTCTGAATAAACCCCTGCATGTCATTAATGGTGTTCACAATTCTTCGTAGATGCGGCTTAAAAATCAATTTCAGCTGTCAGTCACTGAAACTTTAACACTAGAAGGTCTGAAGAAAAAAGGGCAAAAGTAGCATGTGCTTAAATTCATATTTAGAAAATGTTTCAGATGTCAAAAGTTTCTGAGATGATAGAATGGTGATGGTTGATGATGGTCATGGAAGAGGAACCTTCTGAAACCTTCCTGGGCAAAGATAATTAACTTCAAAATATCAAAAAAATGTTAAGGTCAGAAATCAACAGAAGACATTTTATTAATCTTAAATTCAGTGACTGTGATTTGTTTTGATACATGAGCTGAGAATATTGTGACAACTGTGCTACAGTGTGTTTCATTGTGTGAACGACATTACAGGTGTTTTGTACTGTAGATTTCAAATATCAAACCTCATCAAGCATTGCAGGCAATCAGCATCAGCAGCTGCAGATACCCCCCGTTAATTAGCAAGCAGCTCATTGCCATGCAATTCAATTTTGTACACCGGAGACGAGGGGGACGCGAACGATACAGGCAATTTTCATTCCCTTTTGTTATTCTCTTGGCCGTTTCTTCAAGCCATATTTCTACCAGAGAGGTTCCCTTATTAGTCAGGTCAGATGTGACGAGAGGAGACTTGGGTATGAGATTTATGCGGGGCTATTATCCAAACGGGCAGTCAGTGGGGAGCTGTGCTGGAAAGAGCTACGCTGCATCTCTAAGTGAGCGGGCCTGAGCCGACAGAAAGCCCAGTCAGCCAGTCCTTATGCAGATGAATTGGGGGCAGTGACACCGCTGAATGAAGCAGGTGTGCCGCTCCAAATCGATCCAGGCGTTGCTACGCCTCACAAAGGAGGGAAGCGGTAGATCGAGTAGGCCATGTCTTGCCTCAGAGGATAGTCCCTAGTAGTAGAAAGTGTTCAAGGGGTTTTTCATAGTATTAAAGTAGTTTAGTAGTTTATTTGGGGGGGGGGGGGGGGGGGATTCTGCATTCTGAGAGACAGGAAAGGTGGGAGAGAGCCTCCGGTCGGATTCAAACCCAAACCGGAGGTGGGAAGGACACAGACGGACGGACGGACAAACGGACGGACGTACTGACGCCCGCCAGCCAGCCGGCCAGCTAGCTAGCTTGCTTGCTTGCTTTAGATTTTTGAGTTGAGAATATGCGAAGCTGAGAATACTTGTTTGTATTTGGTGTTACACAGACATGTCAAACCTAATTCCCCACTATATAGAAAATGGCCTGCACTGAAAACCTTTCAGTTGCCATGGTTCCCTCTAATATAATTATGACCGTTGCTTTTAATGGTGAGGTGCCCTGACCTCAGCTTCACAATAGCCCTGGAGAGATGAGAAAGAAGAAAACCCACACACCCAATCCACCTATAGAACACAACAAAACTCATTAATGCAAATAGCTCTCACAGCTTTTTTCCTCTGTATCTGTGATCATAAAGGTTAGCATCATCCCACAAAACATAACCAGATGCATAATTTGTATATCAGCCCAAAACCTGTTTGTTTGTTGCAATGTCAGACTAACCCTGAGTCAGATATTCTCTCGTCTGTCATCTACATTGTCATGTACACAGCAGGCAAGCAAGCTGCTCATGATGGCACCGATGGCAGTCTAGTTTATGTATCCTTGATCATTTGATTTGTATGCACACATGAAACGTGTTTAACTGCTCTCATTCTCATAAGCTGTCTAAATGACAACAGCTTGGCATGTTCCTGTTGTGGTTTCTGCACCCAGAGTGCACACTTGGCAAACGTCATTGTGACTGATTCAGCACTGCGTGGGGTGATAAAACATCCTAATTACCCAACTCGGTGGCCGTCGGAGACAACGACGTGATGTGAGGGATGCCTATCTGTCCCTTACTCAACGGGTGAGATAAATCTGTGTTTATGGTCCCCTACTAGGGGACCACCTTGCAAGCCACAAAAACACAGACTCCAGTTCTTAATGTTGTTAGAATAATGGAAGGAGAAAGTGAAACAGTGATGGCTGTTAAAACACAAGGTGACGTTTTGTTAGTTACACACAAATCAGTATCTAATTAGGCTCTGTGTGTAGGGGGGGGGGGCTTAAATAAGATGGGAAATAAGACGGGAATAAATAACACAATATGGTTCATTTTTTATAAAATATAACTGTATAGTTATTGTTTAATCCAAAAGATTTCATTTTTGAAGGCGCTCGATATCTGTGGATAGACAGCAGGAGATTAAATTGCATCTATGAATGTACAACTGTACCCAACAAAGTGGCACGATTTAATTTAGCAGGCAAGAAATGGCACAGCTCAGACAGATGAAATAATGAAATCTTTTACTTTTCACTGCTCTATATGCACGCAAAGAATCAAGGCAGCCATCCTGAAAACATGCAAATGTGCTGATCTCTTTTAATACAAGATTCCTCCAATTGGACTTTTGCGTTGACAAGCAGAACAAATGCCTTCTGAGCACAAACGTGCATGTCAAAAAAGTTACTGATTGCTGTAGCAAATTCAACTTAAATGGTTGTACTTTTATCCTCTTTTCAACACCCTTAGTCACATTCTTGCACATTTGCTGTTAAATTTGTCATCGTAGATTAGTGAAGACTTAAGCCCCGTGTCAAGTTACAGGAGTGAAACTTTAGTCCCAAAGTTGGTTAACCCTGTCAACTTTATGTATATGGCCGATATACATTAACAACAAAACTCTCAGTCTGCCCACAACGTCCCCGGAGTAGACAGAACATTTACAGTAACTCATTTAAAGATGGAGTGCCGTGATATTTTTACCCCCTGAAACATGATCATCAGAGTGGTTTGTGGAGGGGATGATATTGTGATCACTATATCACCGTCATTTCGATTAGGCCTTTTGATGAGGGCCTCAATTGGGCCTTTTGAGAAACCAAAAATCACACCCGTGTGAAGTGAGGGGCAGTGCACGTTAAAGCAGTAGGCGAAGGCGATCCCAGTGAAACTGCGTGATGCCTGCCCTGCACCCACGTTAATGAGAGATAGCCTGGCAAGGCAGTCATAATCAACGTTTATGGAGTGATTGATGAATGAATCATAAACATATGGATGAAGGCTGGTGTCAGTGGTGTGTGCTGGTATATGCTGGTGTCGCTGATTAAACAGCGACGCCAGCCGCAGTCCCGTCCCGACTCCCGAAAATGATCTTGCATAAGCTCAGCCTATCTGACCCAGATGACCAGATCTGCCTTTTTGACTGTTAAAGCACTTATTTAAATGGGTGAATACAAGCCCCCACTACAATTGCAAATAGGAAAGCTATATTGTCATTGTCACTTGGAAACAAAGGTGTGCAGTCCATTTATGCCTAAATAGAAATGTTATAATATCACAGTTATTATAGGCGGGGGCTGCGCTTCCGAATCATCTCACAAGTTGCTCGCATTTGTTTAACAAGGCCAGTAAAGCACTGTTTGATTAGCATAAACAGTAACATTGTAAACATTTTATATTGTTTTTAATTGCGCAATTTTAATTGCTTGCAAAGTTGGAAATCTCCTACCAATTTCATATGACACAAAGACACATCGTTGATGTATTCCTTTACTTTATTTTTTTACATGTATATGTGGCTATACAGTTTTATATTAACATTTTAGGAGTGAACCTAAACCGACATGACACGATATTTGGCCGGGCGCACGCCAAAGTTCATGCTGGAATGATAAATGCCTTCTGGCATACGCCAATATTTGGGCATACACCGCGTTGATAAATGAGGGCCATTATCTCTGGACTCAGACTTTCCATATTTCATTCCGATTGACTATGATTGAATTCCAAAATGTACGGATGGGGTCCTTTTGCAACAAAATCCCACAAATCATGAACTGAACCGATTTTCCCCGAATTTAATCACGCATTGAGAGGCATCTAAACAACATACCAATACCACTGTTTGTTACAGAAACAGGATTCTTTTTTCTTCACCAAATTAGGCACAAATGTCCTCATGCACCATTACATGTGTCAGTGTCTGTGAAACCAGATTTTCATACTCCATATCGTTTGTCTGTAATTACATTCTCCCAATCATTTAATACCGGATGTTATTTCTTACAAAAAATGGCTTATAACAATATCCATTCATCCTCAAACTGAACTCATATGTTGAGGGGCCTCTATAGACCGATTCACAGAGGGTTTCCTGGGTGCGGCCATTACTGAGGTGTACCATTAAGTGCAGCAGCACTGATTAGCTACACCTGGTCTACAGAGCACCTGCTCCATGTACAGTATTACACCTCAGTAATGGCCGCGCCCAGGGCACCCCTCTGTGAATCGGTCTATACAGAGCATCTCCCAAAGCCCTTTCCCTTCTGCCCACGGGGGCACCACAAACACGAATAGTTGCACAGTCTGTCGTACAAATTCTCCCACAACTTCCCTGTGTCCTGACGGATACAGGATAAGTTATCCTGTTACCGTCCTGATGAGGGACACAGTCCCACAGCCTGGGTAGGCAACCTGGCCTTGTGGAGATCTGCACTCTGAGGAGCATACTTTTCTCATTTTAATGGGGACATTCTTCACTCTCATGACATTTACGGCCATTAAGGATAAATGTTGTAATGTTGTTAAATGTTAGCTGTTTGAGCAATGCAGTTAAAATAGTCTATGCAAGAGTAACAGTATTAGCTCTATAAAATTGAGTTTTTTGTGCACTGTGGATTGTCCACTCTTTTTAATTGGTTTTCGCATTTTTCCGTTTGCGCATTTTTCCGTTTTCTCGATTGTGCCGTTTTCGCATTTTCCGTTTTCGCATTTTTCAGTTTTCGCATTTTTTCGTTTTCTCGATTGTGCTGTTTTGGCATTTTTCAGTTTTGGCATTTTTCCGTCATCGCATTTTCCGTTTTTCGTCGCGCTATTTTCCGTTTTCTCGAGGGCGCGAGTTTTTCGTCGCGCTATCTTTTTCCGTTTTTCCGTTTTTCCGTTTTCCGTTTTTCCGTTTTTCCGTTTCCGTTCCGACGTTTTTCAAAAAAAGCGATGGCCAAAAAAGCGATGGCCAAAAAAGCGATGGCGAAAAAAAAGCGATGGCGAAAAAAGCGATGGCGAAAAAAGCGATGGCGAGAAAAAAGCGATGGCGAAAAAAAAGCGATGGCGAAAAAAAGCGATGGCGAAAAAAAAGCGATGGCGAAAAAAAAGCGATGGCGAAAAAAGCGATGGCGAAAAATGACGAATAAAAAGCGATGGCAAAAAAAAAGCGATGGCGAAAATGACGAAAAAAAAGCGATGGCCAAACAAAAGCGATGGCCCAAAAAAAGCGATGGCCAAAAATGGCAAAAAAAATGCGATGGCGAAAAAAAAGCGATGGCGAAAAAATTGCAATGGCCAAAAAATTGCAATGGCCAAAAAAAAGCGATGGCAAAAAAAAAGCGATGGCAAAAAAAAGCGATGGCAAAAAAAGCGATAGCGAAAAAAGCGATGGCGAAAAAAGCGATGGCGAAAAAAGCGATGGCAAAAAAAAAGCGATGGCAAAAAAAAGCGATGGCAAAAAAAGCGATGGCGGAAAAAGCGATGGAAAAAAGCGATGGCGAAAAAAGCGATGGAAAAAAGCGATGGCAAAAAAAGCGATGGCGAAAAAAGCGATGGCGAAAAAAGCGATGGCGAAAAAAGCGATGGAAAAAAGCGGAAAAAAGCGATGGCCAAAAAAGCGATGGCCAAAAAAGCGATGGCAAAAAAAGCGATGGCCAAAAAAGCGATGGCCAAAAAAGCGATGGCCAAAAAAGCGATGGCGAAAAAAAAGCGATGGCCAAAAAAGCGATGGCAAAAAAAGCGATGGCGAAAAAAGCGATGGAAAAAAGCGATGGCGAAAAAAGCGATGGAAAAAAGCGATGGAAAAAAGCGATGGAAAAAAGTGGAAAAAAGCGATGGCAAAAAAAGCGATGGCGAAAAAAGCGATGGCCAAAAAAGCGATGGCGAAAAAAAAGCGATGGCAAAAAAAAAGCGATGGCAAAAAAAAGCGATGGCAAAAAAAAGCGATGGCGAAAAAAGCGTTTTTTCCGTCATCGCATTTTCCGTTTTCCGTTTTTCCGTTTTCTCGAGGGCGCGAGTTTTTCGTCGCGCTATCTTTTTCCGTTTTTCCGTTTTCCGTTTTTCCGTTTTTCCGTTTCCGTTCCGACGTTTTTCAAAAAAAGCGATGGCCAAAAAAGCGATGGCCAAAAAAGCGATGGCGAAAAAAAAGCGATGGCGAAAAAAAAGCGATGGCGAAAAAAGCGATGGCGAAAAAAGCGATGGCGAAAAAAGCGATGGAAAAAAGCGATGGAAAAAAGTGATGGAAAAAAGCGATGGAAAAAAGCGATGGCGAAAAAAAAGCGATGGCGAAAAAAAAGCGATGGCGAAAAAAAAGCGATGGCGAAAAAAGCGATGGCGAAAAATGACGAATAAAAAGCGATGGCAAAAAAAAAGCGATGGCGAAAATGACGAAAAAAAAGCGATGGCCAAACAAAAGCGATGGCCCAAAAAAAGCGATGGCCAAAAATGGCAAAAAAAATGCGATGGCGAAAAAAAAGCGATGGCGAAAAAAAAGCGATGGCAAAAAAAAGCGATGGCGAAAAAAGCGATGGCAAAAAAAGCGATGGCGAAAAAAGCGATGGCAAAAAAAGCGATAGCGAAAAAAGCGATGGCGAAAAAAGCGATGGCGAAAAAAGCGATGGCAAAAAAAAAGCGATGGCAAAAAAAGCGATGGCGGAAAAAGCGATGGAAAAAAGCGATGGCGAAAAAAGCGATGGAAAAAAGCGGAAAAAAGCGATGGCGAAAAAAGCGATGGCGAAAAAAGCGATGGCGAAAAAAGCGATGGCGAAAAAAGCGATGGCGAAAAAAGCGATGGAAAAAAGCGATGGAAAAAAGCGGAAAAAAGCGATGGCCAAAAAAGCGATGGCCAAAAAAGCGATGGCAAAAAAAGCGATGGCGAAAAAAGCGATGGCCAAAAAAGCGATGGCCAAAAAAGCGATGGCGAAAAAAAAGCGATGGCGAAAAAAGCGATGGCGAAAAAAGCGATGGCAAAAAAAGCGATGGCGAAAAAAGCGATGGAAAAAAGTGGAAAAAAGCGATGGCAAAAAAAGCGATGGCGAAAAAAGCGATGGCCAAAAAAGCGATGGCGAAAAAAAAGCGATGGCAAAAAAAAAGCGATGGCAAAAAAAAAGCGATGGCAAAAAAAAGCGATGGCGAAAAAAGCGATGGCAAAAAAAGCGATGGCGAAAAAAGCGATGGCGAAAAAAGCGATGGCGAAAAAAGCGATGGCAAAAAAAAAGCGATGGCAAAAAAAAGCGATGGCAAAAAAAGCGATGGCGGAAAAAGCGATGGAAAAAAGCGATGGCGAAAAAAGCGATGGAAAAAAGCGGAAAAAAGCGATGGCGAAAAAAGCGATGGCAAAAAAAGCGATGGCGAAAAAAGCGATGGCGAAAAAAGCGATGGCCAAAAAAGCGATGGCGAAAAAAGCGATGGAAAAAAGCGATGGAAAAAAGCGAAAAAAAGCGATGGCCAAAAAAGCGATGGCCAAAAAAGCGATGGCCAAAAAAGCGATGGCAAAAAAAGCGATGGCCAAAAAAGCGATGGCGAAAAAAGCAATGGCGAAAAAAAAGCGATGGCGAAAAAAGCGATGGCAAAAAAAAAGCGATGGCAAAAAAAAGCGATGGCAAAAAAAGCGATGGCGGAAAAAGCGATGGCGGAAAAAGCGATGGAAAAAAGCGATGGCGAAAAAAGCGATGGAAAAAAGCGGAAAAAAGCGATGGCGAAAAAAGCGATGGCAAAAAAAGCGATGGCGAAAAAAGCGATGGCGAAAAAAAAGCGATGGCGAAAAAAAGCGATGGCGAAAAAAAAGCAATGGCGAAAAAAGCGATGGCGAAAGAAAAAAAAAGCGATGGCCAAAAAAAGCGATGGCCAAAAAAGCGATGGAAAAAAGCGATGGAAAAAAGCGGAAAAAAGCGATGGCGAAAAAAGCGATGTCAAAAAAAGCGATGGCCAAAAAAGCGATGGCCAAAAAAGCGATGGCCAAAAAAGCGATGGCCAAAAAAAGCTCCAGTGAGGAGCGAGCTTTTTTTTTATGAGGGGATCCAGTGAGGGGACCCAACGAGTGAACCCAGTGAGGGGACCCAGTGAGGGGACCCAGTGAGGGGACCCAGTGAGGGGACCCAACGAGAGGACCCAGTGAGAGGACCCAGTGAGGGGACCCAGAGAGAGAACCCAGAGAGAGAACCCAACGAGAGAGGACCCAGTGAGGAAGATGGAAGAAGATGAAGCTCCTCGCCTTGGCAAGGATCTTAGGGGGGGAGTGTGTGGGGTCTGGTGAGCGACCCCCGCGATGGTAAGTGCGTTGCCAGGGCAACCAGGCACGCTGTCAGACAGAAGACGCCTCGGGCCGTTAGGAACGCCCTCCTCCGCCAGATTGAGCTGATTGACGGACCGCACCCAAATCAGCAAGCGGCCACACCCGTCAGATAAAAGGGAGACTTAGTAGTGCGTCTGACAGCGGCTGGTTCACACACACGCTCGAGGAGGCACGCACACCGTCGGGGGGTAAGCAGACACACGCACTTCCACCAAAACACACACACTCATGTGTATAGCTCTGCGTGTCTTAACTGTCACTCTCCTCTCGTCACAGGTTTTATAGAATCCGTCTAGGATTGTGTCCGAGGGACACTATCCACAGGACTGGATGAAGGACATATCGGATCAGTCCAGGGTTATGTCCGAGCGACAGAATCCACGGGACTACATCATGGAAATATAGGAACAGGCGTTCCGGTTCTCACGTACCGGGCTGCGGGAGGAAGGCAGCCCCGCCAGTGACGGCGACGTGAGAACCACAGAGAATCAGGTTGGAAAGAAACATGTAATTCTGTCTATAACAGTGAGTTCCAGTTCTCACGTATCGGGCTACGGGAGGAAGCCAGCCCCGCCACAGACGGCGACGTGAGAACTACAGACAGTAAGGTCGGAAAGAAACCTATTAATTCTTTATATAACTTTGAGTTCTGTCTATAACAGTGAGTTCCAGTTCTCACGTATCGGGCTACGGGAGGAAGCCAGCCCCGCCACAGACGGCGACGTGAGAACTACAGACAGTGAGGTCGGAAAGAGACAGTTTGGTTCTTTATATAATATTGAGTTCTGTCTGGGATACAGAAGAGGAGCCCAGTTTCCACGGACCGTGCTGCGAGAAGGAAGCTAACCCGCCACAGCAACGAGGACGAGGAAACTACAGATAATCAGAAGAGGAGTCCAGTTTCCACGGACCGTGCTGTGGGAAGGAGGCCACCCCGCCACAGCGACGAGGACGAGGAAACTGGACGAAGCGATGGCGAAAAAAGCGATGGCCAAAAAAAGCGATGGCGAAAAAAGCGATGGCGAAAAAAGCGATGGCGAAAAAAGAGATGGCGAAAAAAGCGATGGAAAAAAGCGGAAAAAAGCGATGGCAAAAAAAGCGATGGCCAAAAAAGCGATGGCCAAAAAAGCGATGGCCAAAAAAAGCGATGGCAAAAAAAGCGATGGCGAAAAAAAAGCGATGGCGAAAAAAAAGCGATGGCAAAAAAAAAGCGATGGCAAAAAAAAGCGATGGCGAAAAAAGCGATGGCGAAAAAAGCGATGGCGAAAAAAGCGATGGCGAAAAAAGCGATGGCGAAAAAAGCGATGGCGAAAAAAGCGATGGCAAAAAAAAAGCGATGGCAAAAAAAAGCGATGGCAAAAAAAGCGATGGCGGAAAAAGCGATTGAAAAAAGCGATGGCGAAAAAAGCGATGGAAAAAAGCGGAAAAAAGCGATGGCAAAAAAAGCGATGGCGAAAAAAGCGATGGAAAAAAGCCGAAAAAAGCGATGGCGAAAAAAGCGATGGCAAAAAAAGCGATGGCGAAAAAAGCGATGGCCAAAAAAGCGATGGCCAAAAAAGCGATGGCCAAAAAAGCGATGGAAAAAAGCGATGGAAAAAAGCGGAAAAAAGCGATGGCCAAAAAAGCGATGGCCAAAAAAGCGATGGCCAAAAAAGCGATGGCAAAAAAAGCGATGGCGAAAAAAGCGATGGCCAAAAAAGCGATGGCCAAAAAAGCGATGGCGAAAAAAAAGCGATGGCGAAAAAAGCGATGGCAAAAAAAAAGCGATGGCAAAAAAAAGCGATGGCGAAAAAAGCGATGGCGAAAAAAGCGATGGCGAAAAAAGCGATGGCGAAAAAAGCGATGGCAAAAAAAGCGATGGCAAAAAAAAAGCGATGGCAAAAAAAAGCGATGGCAAAAAAAGCGATGGCGGAAAAAGCGATGGAAAAAAGCGATGGCGAAAAAAGCGATGGAAAAAAGCGGAAAAAAGCGATGGCGAAAAAAGCGATGGCAAAAAAAGCGATGGCGAAAAAAGCGATGGCGAAAAAAGCGATGGCCAAAAAAGCGATGGCCAAAAAAGCGATGGCAAAAAAAGCGATGGCGAAAAAAGCGATGGCCAAAAAAGCGATGGCCAAAAAAGCGATGGCGAAAAAAAAGCGATGGCGAAAAAAGCGATGGCCAAAAAAAGCGATGGCGAAAAAAGCGATGGCAAAAAAAAAGCGATGGCAAAAAAAAGCGATGGCCAAAAAAACGATGGCGAAAAAAGCGATGGCAAAAAAAGCGATGGCGAAAAAAGCGATGGCGAAAAAAGCGATGGCCAAAAAAGCGATGGCCAAAAAAAGCGATGGCAAAAAAAGCGATGGCGAAAAAAGCGATGGAAAAAAGCCGAAAAAAGCGATGGCGAAAAAAGCGATGGCAAAAAAAGCGATGGCGAAAAAAGCGATGGCCAAAAAAGCGATGGCCAAAAAAGCGATGGCCAAAAAAGCGATGGAAAAAAGCGATGGAAAAAAGCGGAAAAAAGCGATGGCCAAAAAAGCGATGGCCAAAAAAGCGATGGCCAAAAAAGCGATGGCAAAAAAAGCGATGGCGAAAAAAGCGATGGCCAAAAAAGCGATGGCCAAAAAAGCGATGGCGAAAAAAAAGCGATGGCGAAAAAAGCGATGGCAAAAAAAAAGCGATGGCAAAAAAAAGCGATGGCGAAAAAAGCGATGGCGAAAAAAGCGATGGCGAAAAAAGCGATGGCGAAAAAAGCGATGGCAAAAAAAGCGATGGCAAAAAAAAAGCGATGGCAAAAAAAAGCGATGGCAAAAAAAGCGATGGCGGAAAAAGCGATGGAAAAAAGCGATGGCGAAAAAAGCGATGGAAAAAAGCGGAAAAAAGCGATGGCGAAAAAAGCGATGGCAAAAAAAGCGATGGCGAAAAAAGCGATGGCGAAAAAAGCGATGGCCAAAAAAGCGATGGCCAAAAAAGCGATGGCAAAAAAAGCGATGGCGAAAAAAGCGATGGCCAAAAAAGCGATGGCCAAAAAAGCGATGGCGAAAAAAAAGCGATGGCGAAAAAAGCGATGGCCAAAAAAAGCGATGGCGAAAAAAGCGATGGCAAAAAAAAAGCGATGGCAAAAAAAAGCGATGGCCAAAAAAACGATGGCGAAAAAAGCGATGGCAAAAAAAGCGATGGCGAAAAAAGCGATGGCGAAAAAAGCGATGGCCAAAAAAGCGATGGCCAAAAAAAGCGATGGCAAAAAAAGCGATGGCGAAAAAAGCGATGGCGAAAAAAGCGATGGCAAAAAAAGCGATGGCAAAAAAAGCGATGGCCAAAAAAGCGATGGCCAAAAAAGCGATGGCCAAAAAAAGCGATGGCAAAAAAAGCGATGGCCAAAAAAAGCGATGGCCAAAAAAGCGATGGCAAAAAAAGCGATGGCCAAAAAAAGCGATGGCCAAAAAAAGCGATGGCAAAAAAGCGATGGCAAAAAAAGCGATGGCAAAAAAAGCGATGGCCAAAAAAGCGATGGCCAAAAAAAGCGATGGCCAAAAAAGCGATGGCCAAAAAAGCGATGGCGAAAAAAGCGATGGCGAAAAAAGCTATGGAAAATAGCGATGGAAAAAAGCGATGGCCAAAAAAAGCGATGGCAAAAAAAGCGATGGCCAAAAAAAGCGATGGCGAAAAAAGCGATGGCAAAAAAGCGATGGCAAAAAAAAGCGATGGCCAAAAAAAGCTATGGAAAATAGCGATGGAAAAAAGCGATGGCCAAAAAAAGCGATGGCAAAAAAAGCGATGGCCAAAAAAAGCGATGGCGAAAAAAGCGATGGCAAAAAAGCGATGGCAAAAAAAAGCGATGGCCAAAAAAAGCGATGGCAAAAAAAGCGATGGCCAAAAAAAGCGATGGCGAAAAAAGCGATGGCAAAAAAGCGATGGCAAAAAAAAGCGATGGCAAAAAAGCGATGGCCAAAAAAAGCGATGGCGAAAAAAGCGATGGCCAAAAAAGCGATGGCCAAAAAAGCGATGGAAAAAAGCGATGGAAAAAAGCGGAAAAAAGCGATGGCGAAAAAAGCGATGGCAAAAAAAGCGATGGCGAAAAAAGCGATGGCCAAAAAAGCGATGGCCAAAAAAGCGATGGCCAAAAAAGCGATGGCCAAAAAAAGCGATGGCCAAAAAAAGCGATGGCGAAAAAAGCGACGGCGAAAAAAGCGATGGCGAAAAAAAGCGATGGCCAAAAAAGCGATGGCCAAAAAAGCGATGGCCAAAAAAAAGCGATGGCCAAAAAAACGATGGCGAAAAAAGCGATGGCGAAAAAAGCGATGGCGAAAAAAGCGATGGCGAAAAAAGCGATGGCGAAAAAAGCCGAAAAAAGCGATGGAAAAAAGCCGAAAAAAGCCATGGCGAAAAAAAAGCGATGGCGAAAAAAGCGATGGCGAAAAAAGCGATGGCCAAAAAAGCGATGGCCAAAAAAGCGATGGAAAAAAGCGGAAAAAAGCGATGGCGAAAAAAGCGATGGCAAAAAAAGCGATGGCGAAAAAAGCGATGGCCAAAAAAGCGATGGCCAAAAAAGCGATGGCCAAAAAAGCGATGGCCAAAAAAGCGATGGCCAAAAAAGCGATGGCCAAAAAAAAGCGATGGCCAAAAAAAAGCGATGGCCAAAAAAACGATGGCGAAAAAAGCGATGGCCAAAAAAGCGATGGCGAAAAAAGCGATGGCGAAAAAAGCGATGGAAAAAAGCGGTGGAAAAAAGCGGAAAAAAGCGATGGCGAAAAAAAGCGATGGCGAAAAAAAAGCGATGGCGAAAAAAGCGATGGCGAAAAAAGCGATGGCCAAAAAAGCGATGGAAAAAAGCGATGGAAAAAGCGGAAAAAAGCGATGGCGAAAAAAAAGCTATGGCGAAAAATGGCGAAAAAAAAGCGATGGCCAAACAAAAGCGATGGCCCAAAAAAAGCGATGGCCAAAAATGGTGAAAAAAAAGCGATGGCGAAAAAAAAGCGATGGCGAAAAAATTGCAATGGCCAAAAAAAAGCGATGGCGAAAAATGGCTAAAAAAGCGATGGCCAAAAAAGCGATGGCCAAAAAAGCGATGGCCAAAAAAAGCGATGGCAAAAAAAGCGATGGCCAAAAAAAGCGATGGCCAAAAAAGCGATGGCAAAAAAAGCGATGGCAAAAAAAGCGATGGCCAAAAAAGCGATGGCCAAAAAAAGCGATGGCCAAAAAAGCGATGGCCAAAAAAGCGATGGCGAAAAAAGCGATGGCGAAAAAAGCTATGGAAAATAGCGATGGAAAAAAGCGATGGCCAAAAAAAGCGATGGCAAAAAAAGCGATGGCCAAAAAAAGCGATGGCGAAAAAAGCGATGGCAAAAAAGCGATGGCCAAAAAAAGCGATGGCGAAAAAAGCGATGGCCAAAAAAGCGATGGCCAAAAAAGCGATGGCCAAAAAAGCGATGGAAAAAAGCGATGGAAAAAAGCGGAAAAAAGCGATGGCGAAAAAAGCGATGGCCAAAAAAGCGATGGCCAAAAAAGCGATGGCCAAAAAAGCGATGGCCAAAAAAAGCGATGGCCAAAAAAAGCGATGGCGAAAAAAGCGACGGCGAAAAAAGCGATGGCGAAAAAAAGCGATGGCCAAAAAAGCGATGGCCAAAAAAGCGATGGCCAAAAAAAAGCGATGGCGAAAAAAACGATGGCGAAAAAAGCGATGGCGAAAAAAGCGATGGCGAAAAAAGCGATGGCGAAAAAAGCGATGGAAAAAAGCGATGGAAAAAAGCCGAAAAAAGCGATGGCGAAAAAAAAGCGATGGCGAAAAAAGCGATGGCGAAAAAAGCGATGGCGAAAAAAGCGATGGCCAAAAAAGCGATGGCCAAAAAAGCGATGGCCAAAAAAGCGGAAAAAAGCGATGGCGAAAAAAGCGATGGCAAAAAAAGCGATGGCGAAAAAAGCGATGGCCAAAAAAGCGATGGCCAAAAAAGCGATGGCCAAAAAAGCGATGGCGAAAAAAGCGATGGCCAAAAAAGCGATGGCCAAAAAAAAGCGATGGCCAAAAAAACGATGGCCAAAAAAGCGATGGCCAAAAAAGCGATGGCCAAAAAAGCGATGGTGAAAAAAGCGATGGCGAAAAAAGCGATGGAAAAAAGCGGTGGAAAAAAGCGGAAAAAAGCGATGGCGAAAAAAAGCGATGGCGAAAAAAGCGATGGAAAAAAGTGGAAAAAAGCGATGGCGAAAAAAGCGATGGCCAAAAAAGCGATGGAAAAAAGCGATGGAAAAAGCGGAAAAAAGCGATGGCGAAAAAAAAGCTATGGCGAAAAATGGCGAAAAAAAAGCGATGGCCAAACAAAAGCGATGGCCCAAAAAAAGCGATTGCCAAAAATGGTGAAAAAAAAGCGATGGCGAAAAAAAAGCGATGGCCAAAAAATTGCAATGGCCAAAAAAAAGCGATGGCGAAAAATGGCAAAAAAAGCGATGGCGCAAAAAAAAGTGATGGCGAAAAAAAAGCGATGGCGAAAAATGGCAACAAAAAGCGATGGCGGAAAAAAAGCGATGGCGAAAAAAAAGCGATGGCCAAAAAAAGCGATGGCCAAAAAAAAGCGATGGCCAAAAAAAAGCGATGGCCAAAAAAAGCGATGGTTTTCGCATTTTTCCATTTTTCCCTTTTTTCCGTTTTCGCATTTTTTCGTTTTCGCATTTTTTCGTTTCCTCAATTGTGCAGTTTTGGCATTTTTCCGTTTTGGCATTTTTCCGTTTTCGCATTTTTCCGTTTCCGCATTTTTCCGTTTTCGCATTTTTCCGTTTTTGCATTTTTCCGTGGTCACCTAACCACCGAAAATCCAGACTATGTATGAGCCTTAGACTGTTCTGTCACATGTTTTTCATGTAACATCACATTCATTGATAAAGGTCAGCACAATCTGGAGTAGCCAGCACGGTCTGGAAGGGACTCCATGTGCCTTGGGACTGTACAGTTACTCTCTCTTAGGCCACCCTGTTTGCTCTGATTTGCCCTTGGCAGTGGAGACATAGCAGCATTTGGCTTTTATTTGACATACAGTAACAGAGGCAGGTTTAACACACAGAGGCTGTTAGAGTTAACAAGAGAGAGAGTGTCCCATCTTCTGTCTCACAGAGATCTAGGCTGGGACATGCTGTATGACAGGTGGAACAGGTCAGGTAATTGCCATCTTTTAATGGGAGTTATATAGAAATGTCCATGTCCACTCACTTTCCATTATAAGAATATGTGGATAAAACAACTTGAATCTCTAGTTCCAGCAAAGTTGCAAGTCGGAGGATTATCACAACAATACAAAAAAGAAGTGATATTTGAATTAAGTTAAATCACTGAATATACCTTTAATTAAGTCAAAATCGCTTCAGCCAAGTTGTGGGTAGAAGGGCTCAGTTCTCAACAGTGGGACAAAATTAATATTAAAAGGAAAATTACCTGGGCACGAAATCAGTCACCTACTGCAAATCTGCAAATTAATAAAAACGTACAGACCCAGAGTGCTCCAGTATTTTATTTGGTTAGCCTCTTTTAAAGTGCCCAAGTAATTTTCAAGGGAGATTTATTGTGCTTGTCCAAGTTTCAGCCACAAGGTGGCACTGTAAGTCAAATTTTCGCCATAGGTCTACTACTGTTATTTCAGTATGGCACTGCTGTACATGTGATGTGGTGTAGGGTTAGGGCTTCATGAATCATGACTATATATATACATACTACTGACACACACACACACACACACACACACACGCACACGCACACGCACACGCACACGCACGCACACACACACGCACACACACACACACACACACACACACACACACACACACACACACACACACACACACACACACACACACACAGTGTAGCGTGTAGCCTAGTCAAGTTAGTGGGACTGTATATTCTATAATTCTAGGCATGGCATTGATTTATTTATGTATATTCCCATCAGGGAACGATCGATCTACGATCAAGTCAAGTAAAGTGATGTAACTTTCTACTACTGGAATAAATACGTGGTATCTTTTTTGTTTTTCTTGTTAAACGATCCATTCCAATCAATCACTGCTGGTAGTATCATCTTTCTACCACTAGAGGTCGTCAGTTCACGGTTCACGCCTCTGACAAACTTCATCGCATGGCCCGGAGGGACGAATGTCAGAGAGAGAGAGAGAGAGAGAGACAGAGACAGAGAGACATTATTAGCAGTATTGAAAGTGAAACAGTACAGCAGGCTAGGCCTACAATGTTAAAACATATTAAACATATTCAATATTTAAACTAGACTTAGCCTCGGTACCAGGCTTTCATTTTTGTTGACTTAACGCTGTTAATTATTTCAATTATTTCATCTCGGATAATAAACATTTTATTATTTGATCAGCTGTTGCTTGACAAACTAACCAACAGCCAATCACGGCGTAAGCGTCCTTACAGGCTATGGGATATAGATATAATCTACCCATGGACCAACTTTCTTTTCCCAAACATTCCCCCCTCCTCACTACGTCACCAGCCCCCGCCCCGCCTCGTGCCAAACGGACTGACTTTTGTGTGTGGCGTTGTTGTCAGGCGGCGGCTTGTTCTGATAGGAAAATTGTCACCATATCGGTCGCTAGCTTTAATTAAGGTATTATTATTAAGTAACCGTTCATACATTCATGGTTCACCACTACCATCATCTTTCATAGCCAGCCAACTCGGGGAGTGAATGGTAAGTGTGGGGTAGTGGGCTTTTCTAGCATGGGCGCGCTCTGACATTTAACGTGCTGAAAATAGCTACTCCAAACATTACCCAGTGATGAAAACGTTTTTTTCCTCCCTTCTTTTTTCAAAGCCAGGTGACCACCCCCCCCCCCCCCCCCCCTATATAACTGACTGACAATTTCTTTTTTTAATTTAGTCAATGGTTCAACTAATATCTAATGGCTATTATGTTGTATTGTTGTTACTTTTTGAAGCTTCTGACTGAACCGCGTGATCAGATCTGCCATCGCAGTCAGTTCTAGAAAGCAGAGGCGCTGTAGAAAACATCTCAATGATGATCCGCAGTAGCCCCGCTTGGAACCCAACGTAAAGTTTCTGACATTTGGATGACTTTAAGTCATCCAAATGTCAGAAACTTTACGTAGGGTTCCGATCGAGCGGGGCTAGATCCACAGCTGTCACAGATCTGCTGTGGTGATTGGTACTATACTTTTAACGTTAGGCTATGGCTTAGTTAGGCTATATCTGACATGCAACGTTAGAACATCACTGTACAGTCTGTACCAGGCACTAAATGTAAATGTGTATATGATGAAGTCGTATAGTTGTAACTGCAGGAGTCCTGGAGTTGGCATGTCGGGTTGTTTTGACTTTACCTCCGTGACGTCTGTGTGAACAGGCAGTAAAGCATGACATAATGTGTGAACAATGACAACGCGCGGCCCAATCCAAATTCCAAGCTATAACATAAGACGGGTTTATGGCCTTGAGGCTAGAGTACACGTCAAAACACGAATCCATGTTTTCCTCCTCGGGTTAGAATCAAGCTTTTCTTCATTCTTAAATATTTACTACAGTAGTATAGCATAGCAGCACACAATTGTGTGTGTGTGTGTGTGTGTGTGTGTGTGTGTGTGTGAGAGCCCTGGTCCAGTGCTATGTGTGTGTGTGTTTGTCTTTTTAGTTTTTACCTTTACACATGCCTCCAAAAGAGTGAGTTCTATATTAAAACACCTGTCAAAATAAAATTTGATGTAGTCTCAGCATTGCAAGTAAAGTTTTTAACATATATAGAGGGTGTGTGTCTGTGCGTGTGTGCGTGCATGGGTTTAGCTATTTTCAACTTGAAACATGCTTGGAAACTGGCAGGCGGTCCGCTTGGAAAACAGTGAGTCACAGCAGCACAGAGCTAGCAACCAACTGTCTTAGGGGACCAAAGCCTCTAAGTAACACAACACAGTAGAAGACAGGGCTTTACAAGGCTTGCAGCAGCTAGCACACAGACAGGACTGAGACAAAGTGCATTGAGTGCATTAATTCCCTTTCACAACACACTGTGCAGTGTGCACACATCTTATGAAGTGGATGTCAGACTAATGTGGTATGTGATTGCATTCTCGGTTACAACGCGCACACACACACACACACACATTAACACGATCACGCTGACGACGGTGACCTGCACCTTACTTAACAGCACTGCCTTTTTTATTGTTTGTTGCAGACTATGCTTCCTGGTTGACCGTAGTACTGCAGTGCTCACCCCTTCTTCTTGATAGCTGGAATCCTGGGGGTGGTTTTGGCTCTTTCCCTCCTCCTGCTGCTAGCTCCAGTGGCAGTGGTGACTATATCCTTTCACCTGTTGCCTGGGAGCAGACCATGGAACTAACACATTCCAACAGCTAGTAGTTTGTGAATTCCAAACATCAACAACAACAACAATTGAATAAGAGAGTGTATTTGCTTACCAGCCAAACTGGCTTGAACAGGCCAGGCAGAGGGAGAGATGAGTTGGGCCGAAGAGGACTGGACTGTGGGGCTCTCTGGTCGAGCTCTGCAGAAAGTGAAGGACCTCCAGGTCCAACAGGAGAGACTGTCCAGAGAGAACAAACAGAGGCAGATTCAATTGGACAACACACAGGCTACCCTCAACAAACAGACTATCAAGGTACTGCTGCCATTGGTACATACTGTACATACTGTTAATTTAACGCTGACAGTTGGATACTGATAAATTAACCCTTGAGGATTTTACGACAGTTACGCTCGGCTTGTTCTACAGAGATTGTTTTTAATTTTATATTTAACATTTTCCAACATGTAAAACTGGTGTTGAGGGGATGTATTTGGGGACTGGGGAGGAGGGAGTCCACTTTTTGTCCTAGGCCGGGTCGTAACCGCAAGCTGCAGGGTCTGCATACTCACAACAAGCCTACTTCCCATTAGGCTTCCAGAAATAAATCTTTTTGGTGTTTTGAGTCACCATAGGAAATGAGAGACGTTTTAGGAAGGAACATTAGCTTAGCCTGTCGTCTTCTCTCCTTCCCCCCTCCGCCCAGCATGAGGAGACACACGGGGAGCTGCAAGATGTGCAGAGGGAGCTGAAGCTGGCGTATGCGGAGACACAGGCAGCGGCGCGTGCGTCAGAGCGGCTGTCTCAAGAGGCGCACACCAAGCAGGCTCTGGTGTGCTCTCTGGAGGGGCAGCTGGAGGCTGCCCGCTCCCTCACCCACAACCTCACACAGGAGGTCAAAAGGTCAGCATGGTGGGGAAATAATATTCATGTTGATAATAATAATACGCTTTATTTCTAAAGGGCTTTAAGAAAAAATGGGTTACAAAGTGCTTTACAATAACAAGATAAAATATAGCCATGATGATGATGAACAATAATGGCCCTATTTTTGTCAGTGTCTTATCCATTATACCTAAACTTCTTTGCCTTTTTTATTTTTTTTACTATTTTGAAAAACATTTTCTAATTGTTCAACTAGCCGATCTACATCGACACATTGTGAGCTTGTAGATCGGCCATTTGAACTATTACTTTAAAAAAAATTCTACAAGGCATACACAGGACAGTATGCCTTGATCCCGCCTCTAGCTGCCGCTGATTGCCCAGGCCGTTTGGTGGCCGGAGCATCGAGTCTGCCTGTGAGTTCCCAGATGGGAGCAGGAGGGGGGAACCCAGTGTACTCGCCGCTGCCTCATCTGGCTTAGTCAGATTAAAAAATAGGGCCCTAACAATTAATTAAAATGGTAAAACAACAACCAAGAATAATACAATACAAACAAATGGATCAAAGAATTGCAGCCCAAAAATGGGCGGTGTCATCTAGTAACGTCACAAATTGCCTCATTCACCGCTCCACTTCCTTCTGATGCCCCTTTCACAACAACACCACACACATCCATCCAACTCCACCCTTGTGCCCCGCCGTATCCATGTTTCCGTTTCTATTCTAGCTCTGTCTCCCTCCCTGTCTATCTGTCTCTGTTCCTGTCACCCTTTCTCCAATTGTTTGTTCTTCCATCCCTGGCTCCCTCTCTCCATGCCTGACTCTTTCTCTCTCTCTCTCCTCCCAGGTTGGAGGTGGAGCTGGAGAAGCTGCAGAACAGCAACCGGCCAGCAGACTCCAACTTGTTCTCCACACCATGTTGGAACATGGCCTCGCCGTGGGAACGCAATGGTATGGCTCTCTGTACACTCTGGTTCCATGACTGAATCTGTGTGCCCATTTCACACTGCTTATTTTTGTGTATGCAGGGTTCAAATGTATTATTATTTTTGTAGCTTTGTAGGACGTTCTACAAGGCCTTATGTGCCACAAGGCACAAAGTGGATAGATAACGGGTAACAGTAGGAGTATAGTTGGAAGAGCACCTCCAACTACTGCATATGAAGGTTATATCCAAATAGTCTACCATATTGGAGATTGGTTAAAACATTCAATTTCTATAGTGCTGGATTGTAGCTTTATACTGGAAAACTATTCTGAAGCCAGCAGAGATGTCATACATTTATTTCCCAATTCTCAGTCACCCTTTTCTCATCACACTTTGTCCATATCCCCTTGATCATAGACTCATAGTATCTCTGTCTGTCTGTCTTTTTCTCTCTCTCTCTCACCTCCCCTCTCTCTCCCTACCCCAATCTCTGTCTTTCTCTAGGGATTACAGTGCAGTGATCTCTGCTTCCTGTTTTGTTATTAGAACACAGTAGACCACAAGCGCTCCAGCTGTATTGTTTCTCATGGTTCTGGGTGTTGGTCGTCAGTCGTGGAACGGAACTCAACCCAAATGTTGTGCTTTTGTCCTTCAGGAGGTGTGAAGGAGGAGCAATCAGGGTACAGAGGAGGCGAGAGTCCTTCAGGAGGTGGGAACAAGGACCATCCAGGGCACAGAGGAGGGGAGAGAGACGTCAGGGTGAGTGACTACTAATGTGTGCCAGCCAACACCACGCCGGTCTCACTAAAGCAGTTTTAAGCCTCGACTGGTGGAGTCCCGCCCGTGTGGTTTTGCAAACTGTGAGCTCTAGAAATGGGAGTTGTAAGATTCAAACAGCTCTGTGTGAAACCGACTCTGTAATTTTAGCATTCAGGATGTCATAAATACACTTGGACAATAAAACAATCCTGAAAAACAAGACTGTGGCTCGCAAATTTGTATTTATGGCTGTTTGACGTAAATAAAGATTTTGAGCATTTAAAAGTGAGTTGCGCGCCACCGTCCTGTTTTTCATGATTCTATTTTTGCAGTTTGGCTCAGCACCAAGAAGCAGAAGATGTGCGTTATTGTTTTCTTTGGACAGTGAAAACTTCTGACACTCCCAGAGTTACAAATGGATAATGTTTTTATATATATTCCACGATTTTGTAACACCTTTTTCACCTGGTGCCAAATTGCCAATTGCCTAAGCTGTAATCCCGGGGGCTACTCTCCCTCTGCCAACCTGGGCTGAGCTCATGCTTCCTTCAATGCGTGAGGAGTGAGCAGGCCAATTCTTATTACCTGATGTGGGGGGGGGGGGGAAGTAGCGCATGGAAGGGACACGCTATTCCAACCATTTTCTTTCCCCTCCATAGGGCGCCCTGGCTAGAGTTCTCATCGGGCCTGAAAGTTACCCTACCCTACCCTACCCGGGTTGGCCGGAGGCTCAGCCCGACCCTAATAATTACCATAATGTTGGGCAACTTGGACCCGAAAAAAAGATCCACGGCGACTGGCGCTGTGGATCAAATGTTATTGAGACGAGTGTGTCACAGAACGGACTAATAGTCGCCGAAATAAAGGATTTATGTAACTCACGTTAATTGGCTGATAATGTTCCATTTCGAACATTCTAATGGTTTCCAGCAATTTCCAGGGGTGAGTAAACCTCTTCTGAATCAAAGTAGCAGAGATCTACTATAGGTTACTGTATCGTTCACATTAATCATTGCCTCTCAAACCCACATACCACATAAATACAAAATCATGGAAAATCACAGAGCCCTCTGTGGGGTCGGGTAAGGTCGGGTTCGGGCAGAGATTGAGAACTCTAGCAACAAGAGACTATTATTAACTGTGTTGTTGCTTGTGTTTAGGTTAATGGGTTAGGGATGTAACTTAATAACTAAAGCACATTTCTGTCTCTTTGTCTGTCTTCAGCAACAACTCCAGTATTCGGACACTCCCACATCCTCACTCCAACAGAACAAGAATACGCCCCTCCGCCACCGGTCGGACCAAACGGATGTCTTCGCCAGTCCCTCGTCTGTGTTTCCATGGGAACGCGATGACTCAAGGCGGGTTGCTAGGGGACGAAGCGCCCCCTCTCCCCAGACACCCCATGCTGAAGTCATCAGTCGGGGGCAGCTGGAACAGGTGGCTTGTGGGGTAGCGGAGAGCAGCAGTAAAGGAACGGAAAGTGAGTGAATGGCAGCTTGGATACAGCAATGGCTGCTAAAACCTGTGTAGTTTTGACTTGTTTGCATTCACGTATCAAATAACACACCATGTGACCCTTACTTAATGAGTACCTCTGCCCTGAAAAAGGAGGTAATGTTTTTGTCCACTCCTTTCTGTCTGCCTGTTGGCATGATATCTCAGGCAGTTATGAACAGATTTGCACAAAACTTAGAACTGATTAACTTTTTACACTGATTAGCCAAAAGGGGACGTGGTAGTAGCCTAGGTGTGCCACATCGCAAAAAGGCGCAGTACACTTCTGGACAGAGAGATCTGATAAACTGGTCTCACCACTTGGTTGCTCCAGTAGGGACCACTGAGTACTGTAGGCTAATGCATCATGAAGTTCTATTGAACAAAAGCGGACATGGTGACGGAAGCACCACAATAACTTATAAACAAGCTTCTACCTGGTTGTTGTGACCCACAGTACTGAGCACATTTTCTGTGTCATCCTGGTGTATCCAGCCTGTGTCCAGGTAACACTTGTTGTTCCCTAATAGGATGTTTAAAAACCAGCTCATCTAAACATTATTCCGCTTGCTCTCAGGCTTGCTTGTGTGTGTGTGTGTGTGTGTGTGTGTGTGTGTGTGTGTGTGTGTGTGTGTGTGTGTGTCAGTAGCTCAGAGCAGGAAGGGTACAATTCAATCTGAACCAATAAATCCTTCCTTTTAGCTGCGGGTGAGCAGCAGGGAGAGGGGAGGGTCACTGTTTACTTTGGTTGTTGGCTCTGTGTGTTTTTGTGCCAGTTTGCATGTTTGACAGTGGCTGTATATCTTTTGAGTCAATGACTATAAGGACATTGTTTCCGTGTGTGGCATGTGTTCAGAGTCAGAGAGAATCCTTCAATTGTCTCCCTGTTCACTGTGAGGTGACGCTGTACTAGTTAGTACTGTACCTAAGTCAGTACATAGCTGCTAGTGTTAACTGTCTGCCAGTACAGACAAGGAAGCAAGGTCATGGTTGCTGAGCGGTAGCTAATGTAAAGCCACAACCATCTGCTTTCAACCAGGACCTCATTCAGACAAGACTTATGAATGATTTCGACACTGACAGTTTGTAGTGGAAATTAGCTTGGCTGTTGATTAAAAACAAAATAACCCAGTTAATGGCTTTGGAAGCATCTGAGCAACTTGAAATATACCAACAGGCCTTGTGTGGAGAAAGCCCACAGTGGAAGGTGAGGGGTAGGCACAGGCAACACATGACCCCTAGCCTGCAGCTTTGCATTTGCACATAGGAACTGTGGCTGTCAATTGGGCAGTCATTATGAGCTGATTGACCCCATTTCTGTAACTGTCCGCTACTGCTACTGT
Source organism: Protomyctophum parallelum (assembly GCF_964188405.1). Taxonomy (NCBI): domain Eukaryota; kingdom Metazoa; phylum Chordata; class Actinopteri; order Myctophiformes; family Myctophidae; genus Protomyctophum; species Protomyctophum parallelum. The sequence continues at coordinate 35,025,517 of NC_139711.1, read as the reverse complement.
GTTATGTCAGACTCGTCAATAATAGCATTATGTTATGCTTTAGCTATTGAAAAAATAGCAGATCTACAAGCTCATAGCGCGCTACCGAGTGGCGCTCTACGAGCTTGTAGGTCTGCTATTTTTGAAAAATCGAAGAACGACTGACATAGAAACAGCTGTCAGGGTGTAGAAGACATTTTTAGAATCAAAATGGGTTAAGACTGATATACTTAACGTCATATGACAAATAGCATAAATAGCTAATAAAAATCTATGAGCCTGTCGATCGCCTGTATTAGCTAATTGAAAAAAAGAATGGGGATCCCAGGGTTAACAGATTAAAATGGACCAGTAATCTCAAAGAAAAATATGCAAGTACAAAACCATAAATAAAACACCACTAATGTAATGGTAAAACAATTGAAGAAGGTGGCAATGAAAGAAACCTAGGACAATGTGTGTGTCCTGATGGATGATACCATCAAGAGAGCCTTTGGTTTCAGGTTTGCAACAGATGTTCATTATATCCAGAGGGAACATCAGTCACCATGGGAATATGCTTTTATAGGATCAATTTGTCCTTGAATATTTAATATGTATATGCTCTGCTCACACTGCCCAGTGATCTGTATTGACTCGTCGTCTAATGGAACACTGACTTGCCTCTGTGCCCGCCAGCGTCCGTGTCGGAGCTGCAAAGCCGCGTGGGGGCGTTGGAGGCAGAGTTGAGGGCGGAGGCCGCGAGGCTGACGGAGACACAGGCCCAGCTGGGCCAGAGTAGGAAGGAGGTGTCCGCCAGCGAGCAAAGCCTGCGGAAAGCACACGACCAGCTCAGCCTGACACACACACGCATGGCACAGGAGAGCGAGCGGGTACCACCAGACACACAAGAACCATGCATATACAGTACATCAAATGCACTATCGCCATTTATTTTATTTGAGGTTGGCTTCAGCATAACCTCACACCTTATTTGTGTGTGTGTGTGCCCAGGCGTCTGGGGCAGAGCAGAGGCTGAGACAGCTTCAGGAGGAGCTAAAGTGTCAGAGACAGAACGCTGAGAGCTGCCGACTCCAAAATCAACAACGTGTCAAGGACCTGGAGAAACAACATCAGAGGGTGAGACAGACAGACAGACAGACAGGTGGTGGGAACAGAAGGGTGGACTCACTGGAGTGAGAGTGAAAAGGGCAGAACAGATATGCTATAATGAGAAATGCATGTTGAGATGATGGTGGATAGACGGGTGGGTAAAGGGTTGGGACTCGTTGGGTTTTTAACAGTTTCGGGTCCTTACCGGGTCCATCTTAACGAGTCTGGTTCCTAACGGTTCTCTTAACGGTTCCTATATATGTTATTATTATCATTATTAATATTAATAATAATATTTTCATTCATTCTACAGTAGAATGAAAATTGTAATAATAATAATTGTGATTCCCTGGCGTGATTACTAAAGCAAAAATAATTATACAACACTATTATTTCAACTTGGGCGAGTCCAATTGGAGTCCATTGACTTTGGGTTTTGAGACCGAACTAGGCATATTAATTAATTCAGAGCGTATTCTGCAGGCACACGCCGTTGTCTCTTGCTGCTGCTGGCTGTACAGGCAGCAGGTACACAGGAGACTCTACACGAATCACTATACATTGATTAGATAATAACATTCACCTTGTTTCAGTAGAGAGGTTTCCTTAAAGTCAACATGCTCTACCACCTTTGCATGAAAGGATTGCACCACTGGTCAAATTCAACCACACTTCTAAGGACTTTTGCGTTTGTTCGACATGCTGCTGTTTTCGCTACTAGCCTACACACGTCTCCGACTCTCTGTCTGACCGTCTCTCTTGAAGTTTGCATGCATACTACTGATCCAAGACCAGTTGGTGTATCCACCCCACACACTCATTTAGGTGGGGTGACGTCACCATAGCTGCTTGCTAAACAAAATGGCACCTCATGTTTCAGTGTAGAAGATCCACATATTTCTACATGGCAGTAACTATCAGAGTCAAGACATACAGCATCAAAGCACTATTGACTAATGACGAGTTTGCATATGGATTAAGTGTATGCGTATTTGTGTGTGTGCATGATGTGCATGTGTGCATGGATTTTGTATGTATGTATGTATGTATGTATTGTATTTGTATGTGCATGCGTGTGTCAGGACTTGTTGGAACTCCAGAAGGAGAGACAGAGTCTGGAGAAGCAACATCAGCAGGAAGTGAATAAATTCAACCAGGAGATTCAACAGGCCAGGACGCTCCACAATGCACTGCAGGCCCAGGCGGAGAAGGTAGAGAACAGTACAGTACAGTACAGTACAGTGATTTTATTAATTTGCATCAGCATTGGCAGTGTACACATCCTCTCTGTTTCCAAGTTATTTCCTGCCTCTCCTTATCTCTCTCTCTCTCTCTCTCTCTCTCTCTTCTATTATTTACTCCAGAGGTCGATGAACTAATGTTACTTTCTCTCCCACGCTTCCTCCTCGACCTTGCTTTGCTGTTTTCTTTTCTTTCTCGCCTGCTGTTTCACTCTCTTGCTTTCTGTGTTTTCTTTCCCTATTCTCTCCTTCTCTTCTCTTGGTTTCTTCCCAGTGGAAGGGTTGAACAGCAAAGGTAATAACTGTGTGACGGTGTTTGACAGTGCAGAAAAACATGGTTATGGGAGGATGAAATCAACACATCACTGTTAACGTGTGTGTGACTGCTGGAGTCGGCATTCTTATGAAGGAAGGCATGAAGGCATGAGGGTGGCGTGGGGCTATTGCATGTGTGCGTTTGTGTGTGTCACAGAATTGTGCTGTATTGTTTTTAAGAGGTAATTATATTATATAATATATATTATATATTATACAAGTTGGATCAGGATTCAAATGCAAACGTAGTACCGGTAACCTACTAGTTGATACCTGCCAGGTCGACTATTTCAATGACTTCCATTCATAAACCAGACCAGCTGCTCACAGAGATTACATTCTAAACAATGGCTATTCAGTCTGCCCACAATGTCTGTGTCAATCTTAACTGGAACCAGACGTTTATATTTTATTCTTATCTTGTTTGGTGTAATACAGCCTTGTACACACATCAGCACAAAAAAGTCACAGATTGTGTTGAATCCAGTAGAAAACTTGGAAAATCAAACTAATGTTTGCTGGCTGATGGTATGCATGCATTTCTTGTGACCCAGTTCACAACTTGAAATAAAGATATGTTGTATTTGTGTTTTAAAATACTGTTTATGCAGGCCTTGAGTAGTCCTCACACACTCTACAATTTCAAATATGGAAAGTAATCTCATAAATCCTAGAAGGACAGTGTACTTTCAAAGTCAGGTAAAATCTGTATGTTTATGTCTGTTATATTGGCTTATTCAATTGCCTTGTCGTGATTATTCATGCATTACAACAAGCATTACAAGCCATGAGGTAATGTGTGTATGAATGACCTTTCTATGCAAACCACCAGGGCTGGGTGATATGGACTAAATGTAACAACATGGGAGGTGGCGCAGTCTGTAGCGCTGTCTGGGTTACAAAGATTGTGGGACAAAATGTAACATTTCTTGATATTGATATAATATTGAAATATTGCCCAGCCCTAGGCCAGACAGAATAGGCCTGGTAAAGTGTTTGCTTAACCTAGTTAAAGCTGCTGAGTTGTTCCCAGAGTGGTAGAGGGTGCATTAGATGGATCTCATGGTACAGTAGATATTGGTTTCATTTAGGGATGTCCTGATCGGATCGGGTGATCGGAAATCGGAGTCAATCACGTCATTTTCAAATGATCGGGAGAAATAAATCTGAGATTATTGTTTTTTTTTTCTCCAATAAAATAGTGTGTCTAAATAGGCTTGTCTCTAATGTAAATCTCAAAGAAAGATGTATAAACAATGATATTTTGTGAAAACTGTCATGTTTATGCTTGATGTTTGTCCTCCTGAGGCACTAAAGTTCCAGCAGGCAAACACTTGGGGCTCCATTTTCGTTTGTTCTTTCTAAATACGCTGTTTTGGGATTTAGCAGTGGGGAAGGGGTGTTCCCTCACTAAAGTTGGTATTTCGGATACCTGTCTAAATCCCTAAAACACCTCCGTTAACCATTATATTATGCATAGGCATTTTTCTTCTCCACCCCGCACAGAGCCAAGAACACTCGTATTTTCATTGAATCGCAACTCGCTCAAATCTCGCTCATTTTTTTCTCAGTTCTATGTAAATTAACAAATTAGGGCTTTCATTTGGTATATAGATTGTGCGTGTAGGCCGTCTCTACGGAACGGTATGAAGCGAAAAAGATTTAGACATCGGATTAAAGTAAACCCCATTTGCTGCTATGGGGTGATGAACTGAATGAGCAAATGGAATCGCGCACGCCTGGCACAAATAACTTCTTTGACTATACAATTATATAAACACAATGGACACAAGGAACACTGGACGCTCAATTCTGCTGATTATAGGAAAATTATAAAGAGATGCATTGGAGAATAAGGAGAGATGACGCAGCCTGCACTACGCGGACATCTCCATGCAGGCACGGTGCACGATGCTCTTTACCAAACTAATTTGGCATACGGTTTACGGGTGCTTTTAAAATGCACTATGCGCCTTCCCAAATGTGTGTGACCAAAATAACAATTTAGGGGAAAGCGTGCCAGCACGCCCATGACCACACCTCTAGGTGAAAATACTGGTGTCGACAAAAACAATACCACTTAAGGGACAGAGAAAGCTCTTATATTTGTAATTTCCGGGTAGCGGCTGAATTGCGGGCCGCGTTGCGGGTAAAGGCGGCGACGAAATTGGAGCCCTATGTCTCAAAGATCATGCAACAAAGACATTCACAGAGGCGTGAAATATACCCATGATGAAAACAAAGGAATGCAACCCCCACTATGCATTATGATAATGTCCTGTAGTATGCCTATCTATCTCTGAATGATAGCCAAAGCCATGCAAATGGTGTTTTCTCTACAAGAGTTTTAATATTGCCTTCAGTTCCATAAGCTGTAGTTGCAAGATTCACTCAATCTTCAATTTTTTACCTTAGAATAATTTAAAGGCAACAGACTAGACTAGAGTGACATACATTTCTCACATGGAATAAGTGTTGTATAAAAATGTAAAGATCGGATCGGTAAAAATCGGTGTCGGCATGTCTCAAAATGAAATGATCAGAATCGGATCGGGAGCAAAAAACGTGAACGGGACATCCCTAGTTTCATTGCTCCCTGCCACCCCTCCACCTCTCCTTCCCTGATCATTTCCTTTTGTTCTCCTGATTGTCTTAAAAACAAACATGGCTTTATTCGTTTATTTATGGCTTCTATTACTCCTGGATTGTCCCATGTTCATAATTTACACTCTAACTGCGCCCCATGTACTGAACGATATATTTCACGTCTGTCTGTCTGTCTGTCTGTCTGTCTGTCTGTCTGTCTGTCTGTGTCTACCAGGTGTCTCTTCAGAAGCAAGCGTTGGAAAAAGAGATTGAAACTCTCAAAGAGAAACTGAAGTGGACAGAAGGAGAGCTAAAAGAAAGCCAAAAGAAAGATGCACAGACACAAGCCAAACTGACGGTAACACACACAATTCCACTCAAATGAACTAGCCATATGTGACTGTAGGTCTAGACATGTCTGTTAATTATTCATTACCTAAGCAGTGGGCACATAATACATTATCTGAATTTTTTAACAGCTTATGAATCTGTCCCCTGCCATATGTCACTTTGAAGATAATGAGCAAGTATTAGCTTTATGGTTAGTGTAACAGTTTTGGTCAAGAGATGCACGCACATCCACAAATTCTAACGGGTGCAGGATCCAAAAAAATAACTAAGAAAGGAGAGAGGAGTGGTGTGTGGATCTCCTCTCTCCTTTCTTAGTGTAACAGTTTTAACATACTGTAATTCTAGTGTTTATAGAGTTGATAACTATATACAGTAAATGATACAGCCAACATTATTACAGAAGATGTAAGCTGATAAAACAGTAGTGGGACCAATCATGCATTTATTTATCCTATAGCCACACCCTGGAAGACATTCTTTTGTCAAATTCGGTCGGCTTCGGGCCGCCTGCTGGCCTAGTGTTCCAGGCGCATGCAACATATCCACACTTTTCCTGGGCTGTGTGTGCTCCACTTCCTGTCGATTTGATCCAATGAAATCCAATTAAACTGGTCAGATGACCAATGATATCCAATGAAATCAACAGGAAGTGGAGCGCACACAGCCCAGGAAAAGTGTGGATAGGCTTTGGCCCGACAGCGCATCACGTGTTTGAGTCCCGTTCATGACGACCTTTGCTGTCAGTCTTCACTTGATAATATCGATAAAGGCAGAAAAGCCAAAAACAAATCTTAAAAAAACTGTCTGCTTCTAGTGGACTTTTATTGTTTTTAATGTGCAGTAGGCCTATCATCATATTAAATGATTTTTAACTAATTCCTATGCTTGAGTGTGCATGAAGTTTGACGATTTTGAGAACCCTGAGAACCCTCTTCATGCATAGTAGTGACATACATGCACCAAACATAAGTTTAATATGAAGATCTTTCTTTACCAAGCATTTGATAGCAGTGATGTTCGAGGATCGTTGTAGCATTGTCATAATTTATGTACCACACATGAAGGAGATTTCATTACCAGTCCGCCTATCCTGGCACTTAATTATTTATCATTTCAACTGTTGTTTTGTCCTTAACTTCAGTTTTGACTGAATTTCCTTCACCACTTCCTGGTGTGTTAGGAGGCAGTGCGGGAGGCGGAGGGCGCGGCAGCGAGCCTGGAGCAGAGCAAGAGGAGAGAGAGGGCTCTGGAGGAGGAGGGGCGGAGGCTGGCAGAGGAGCGGGCCGACGCCCTGCACCTCCTCAAAGAACTGCAAGGTGACAATGAGGAAAGAGATGGACGGGTGTGGTCCGAGCGCCATGTGTGATTAATTATTGATTTCATAACGGTCTGATAGACATCTGTTGGCCATAATAAAGCCAGGGTGATTGCATTACACATGGCCTTTTCTTTTATATTCATGTCCTCTCGTTCACAATGTAGCCTCAGTCAAATGCTGACCCCTGCTGGTCAATTGCTTAACATCTGCAGACTTGGAGCAGGCAGTATCAAGGCCTGGGACTCCCTCTTTCATTGGTGTTCCGCCATTGATTGTGTCTAAACCCTAACATTTAACTTCAGTAAAATTATGCAGAAACCTAAGCTCACAAACACTATGCCTAACCCTAACAGAAATTATGCCTAAACCTAACCTCAAAACCCCAGAGGCCCAGGCTGGAAATATTTAAAAATTAATAATCAACTGACTATCAATGAAAGTGTTTATTTTATTTTATTTAGCGTTACGTATTAATGTTAGATAGTTCGATCAATTAAAATATAAATATAGTGAAAATGGAAAACAAGACAGGCACGCCCTTTGAGCAGCCGACTTCCTCGTGCATCTCGTGGACAACCGTGTTGTTCAAGGAAAGATAGGTTTTCATTGGTTTCAAAGTTGAATATTTTCCCCCATCCCTACACTAGCTGTTCCATGATATTCAATATTGAATGTTTGAAAACAAAGTTTGTTATAAGACTCAATAAGACTTTGTATTGTATTATCCCTTTCAATTCCAGAGCAGAAGGCAGCCACCCCGTTGCCCCCTGTCCAGTTTACCTCCATTGGACCGAGCTACCCCTCTCAGCCCTACACCTCAAACCACCCACCCCGACCTCTGGCTTCCACCAAGCAGCGTCCCGCTAGCAGCACCTCCCGAGACGAGCGGGCTGGAGGGGTGGAGGAGGAGGAGGAGGAGGAGCAGGTTTCAACAAAGTATCCCAGTGACCGAGAGCCTGGGGAAGGAATCGACTCAGAGCACATCACCGCCTTCAACTCCCAAGGCTCTGAAAGGTGTCGGAGTCGAGAAGGGAGAGGGAACGCTAGGGAGGAAGACGGTGATGAGGAGAGGAAGAGTGCCAACAATGAAGGTGACACAATGCGGTGCGACGGCTCCGGGACTGAGACACACTCCAAACTCGACTTTGTTGCTCCTAACACCCCTGCTGCTTCCTCTATGGACTGTGATCATGAATCTCAACCAATGTTCTCCCCAGTACGGTCAACCACTCTCAGACCCAACGAACACGCCTTGACAGCTGAAGCCGACCTGCGGACGGAGAACGCCTCACTACGTTCAGAGCTCTGTGACGCCCGTGAAGAGCTCCAGAAACGCCTGGAGGACCTGGAGAGCCAGCGCCGGGCAGAGACCGAAGCCAGGACGCGACTTAAACAGCTCAGCCGCAAACACGCCAGCCAAGCCGGGGAGAAAGAGGAGCAGGAGAAGCAGAGGAAGGCAGAGCAGGAGTGTATGAGGGCAGAGACGGAAAGCTTAAGCAGGGCTCTGGCTGCTCTGGAGTCAGAAGTTAAGAGGGAGAGGGAGGAGCAAGAGACGATAAAGAGAGGGGAGTTCGACGAGGCGAAGGAGAGAGCTCTGGAAGACAGGGAGAGTGAAATGATGGATCTGAATGTTCAGCTCAAGAAGCAGCTGGCCGAGGTGAAGGCCCAGCTGGCTTTAGAACGAGATGAGAGGGAGAGGGAGGAAGAGGAGAGGAAGAGGATGATGACGGCGGGCAGGGAGGGAAAGCTGGACTTGAGCCTCAAGTTTGCGCAGCTGGAAGCCGAGTTGGAGGAGCTGAAGAGTCGTGGCAAGAAAGAGCTGCCGGATGAAAAGAAGCTTCCAGAAGCCAACAGCCCTCTGACATATCTGTGTCTCCACAGCGACGAGTTTAACTCCAATGTCGTCAGCCTCGATGACAAGCTCCTCCCCTCCCCAGAGCAGCACCGCCTCTTCTGCGAGTCCGCCAATCGGCGCAATGCAGACTTTTCCTGGGTGACAGATCTCATCCAGGGCGACTCGAGAACTGAGGAGCAAACTGTGCTGGAAGACACCACTGTAAGAAAGCATGTGCAGGGGTCTGGTACCCCAGACCAGGAGGAGGTTCCCATGGGCCTCCAGACGCCTGAGTCTGCTTCTTGTGACCTGGCCAAGGAGGTAGAGTGTCTGCGTGAAGAGAAGATCAGAGAGGTTGTGCGGGCCAAGCAGTGCCAGGCCAAGTTGGAGGCCATGCAGAGCCAGGTAGATTTAATTAGTTTCTTCAAACTATAATGTACACAATATACAAGATTATGTGATTGATAATGTATTGAATATCATGCAACAGATTGTTCTGGTGCTTCATTGTGATTGGCTGGGCAATGTTTGAAGACTTTGTAAAATGTTCTATAAACATTAAACACACCTACAGTAGCATAACATCAGTATCACTGTAGCAAACTAATTGTTTTAAAATGTTCCGAATAGTGCCCTAAATGTTCTAATATCACTGTAAACCACGGCCTCTTGGAGCTTATTAAGTGGAGCCTTGATAACAAACATGGCCCTGTTTGTAGCATGAGGCAGCTTGATGTAGATAGATGGTTAGCCCTGGACATGATGCTATGGTAGTATGTCGCAGGGACTTACCCCTATCCAACCTTTGATGCGGAGTGCCAAGCAGGGAGGCAGAGTGTACTGTTTTTATAGTTTTGGCTTGATATGACTCGGTGGGGTATTGAACCACAACCTCCCAGTCTCAGGACAGACAGTGGACACTATAACCACAAAGCCACTGAACTACGGCAGTGCATTTGGCAGAGAGGCAATTTCTATTAGAAAACATTTATTGAAGTCTTCCAGTTCTTTTCTTTCTCACTGCCCCCCTCTCTCTCCCTCTCTCTCCCCCTATCTCTCCCCATACCCCCACTGCACCCCCTCAACAGGTGACATGTCAGACGCAGCAGCTAACCATGGCCTTCGACAGGCAGAGTCGGCACATCACGGACCTGCTGGCAGAGCTGCAGGAGAAGGAGGGCGCCCTCCGCAGCCAAGAAGAGGAACTACTGCGCTGCCGGCAGCAGATGGCAACACTCAGGGCACAGAGAGAAGACGAGGAGAGGACGGGAACAAAAGAGGGAGAGAGAATGACAGCAGAAGGCTGTGGGGACAAGAAGCATGAGAAGGAAGTCACCAGATTTAACCACTCGGAGGAGTTGACAAACGTCCCCCGTGACGCGTTATCCGCTAGTTGGGGCCGGGGTTATTCAGATCTGAAGAAGACCAGAAGTCCAGGAAAGGATGTTGCTTCCTGTCCAGTCGAGGAAATGGTTCACTCCACCAATTTGTTGAGTGATGTCATCACGAAGAGAGAAAGACGTGCAGAAGATGAGGAGAGTGAGATTGCGGCTGAAGAAGTGCCGAGAAGCATTTCTCAGCCTCGGGTCCTACAGCAGCAGGTAGGGTTCAGTTGAGAGACGCAGAGTAACAATGCACATGCTCTCAGTGAAATGTCCTGTTTTAGGCCTCATAGACGGATGTAACTAAAGATGTTTTGAACGGTTCACAAAGTCTGTGTCATTTTAGATTTTTGCCTTGACTATTCAAAAAGAGCAGGTATACAAGCTCACTGCGTAACTCACTTCGTGCTTTTGTGGAATTATCTTGAAAACTACTGGTTTAGAGGGTTTGAATAATTGGCCTCAGGTCTTCAATGGGTTAATAATGGATTTTCCTTATTTATATAATCTTAATGTACAGTATTTCATACTATTACATATACATCTACTACTATATGTATTTTATTTTATTTTATTTTGTTTTATTTACTATATGTATTTCATACTGTACATATAGTACCCGTAATAAATGCTAATCATTCATTAGTATAATGTGTAATTTCCCTCGTGTCCAGATGGAGGCACTGCAGACAGAGCTACAGGTTCTCTCTGAGGAGAACCAGAGGCAGGCTGAGGAGTTGGCTATGTGGAGGCTAACCTCCCAGCCTGTTCCAAGCCTTGACCAGACGCTCAGTCAGCCACACATCCTGGACCAAACCTCTGCTCTCAGGCAGACTTTGGTCCAGTCAACCCAGCAGCAGCCGCAGACTCGGCGAGAGATCCAGGCTGTTGTTCCAGCCGCTCATGCCCAGGATGAAGCTCCTGTGCTTGGTCCTAAATACCCGGCTGCCCCTGGTGTCCCCCAGAGGCTCAGCACTGTGACGCTAATCAGAGAGGATGAGCTCCTCCTGTCCTGCTCGTCTAACAGAATGCAGGGCCGCACCCTGGGTTCCAGGTAACGCGCATGCACTACATACTTTTACTTGCTTATGGCCATGGATTGATAAATCGATTTGCATTGGCACTCAACCTAAAGCATAATGCATGTTCTTACCAGAGTTAGTGTACTGATATGTATTTCTCTCCTTTTTGAATAAATAATGTTCTTGTTCCATCAACAGACTACAGCACAGTAACTATCCTGAAACAAAGATTGTTGTCCAGCATAAAAGGAAGACCTCAGCACCTCAGGACTTCATGCAGGAGCCTGTCATGGATGATCATGGGGTGACTCATTATTATTGACTCCTGTTTTATTGTCATTACTTTTATATTTATGATATATAAATAAGGATAAACAAATTAAACATTCTAAACATTCTATTACATTTAGAACATTTAAGGTGTATTTGTCAATGGTAAACAAAAGAAGAAAAAATATATGCAAATGTCACATCACTTTTACAGTATTGAAAACACTAGTTGCCGGAATTCTATGAAAGGTTCCGTCACATTTTGAGGATAATGAATGACGATCTCTGTATTACCAATACACATTATTTCTCTGAATAACTGGATTAAATGTGGCCTTAAATAATTCTCTTTCTCCAGGATTCTGAGAAAGAAAACATGAATGTAAAACACTCACAGACCAAAGAGCGACAATGCAAGGAGAAAGCTGAAGTCATCCAAAAAATATCCAACAACAGCAGACAGCAGCACGTCGCCAAAGACACCCATGTAACCTCAGAGATCCACAAACAGGCCCCAGAAACCCGAGTGAACGCGTCTAGGACCCTCGTTACCAGTCACTTGAGCCAGGAGGACTCCGAGAGTGAGGGTCTCGGCAAGATGAAGAGCGTCTGCACACAGACGGAACACGAGATGAATCCCACTAGCCTCTCTGCAGTGTCAGAACTCCAGCATGCATACACGCAGACCGAAGGAGAGGAGATAGAGGAGGTTGAGGAGTCAACAGCATCTCCGCCCATCTCTCCCATCCCAGTACCCATGGGGTTTGGAGACAAGATGCTGTTTGCTGGCTCCTTCCCCATCCCGGCTGACCCCGCCCGTCTGGCAGAACGCATCCGTCGCAACCGCTGCCAGCTGTCGGCTGCCTTTGACGACACAGAGTACGAACCCTATGGCCTGCCCGAGGTTGTTATGAAAGGTGTGTTTGGCAGTCCTTTGTTGGTAAAGATTGGTGAATGATTTTGGTAGTTAAAAATCTGGGGTGAATAAAGTTGTCCAAAAACAGTGAGGAGGTCGAAGGTTTGTAATTCTAATAAATTATGACACAGTATGACTATACTGAATATTATAAATGATAAAGACAACTTAAAGGAAAACCTTTTTTCAACCAAGGTTCATGTTTGAGGTTGATATTATTGTTATTAGAGTCAATTTGTCACCCCCCCCCCCCTTCACATTCAGTAGATTTTTGTGGCCAGATGTAATTTCTTGGTGTCTAGTAGGACTATCGTAAATAATAAAAAAGAAATCGCTATAAAATGTTGTAATTCTTTTTTTTTTGTCAAAACTAGCTAGAATCGCTAAAATGAAAAAGCAAATGAAAAAAGAAAAACGTAAAAGAAATATGTATAAAGTTGTCCTTTTATCATCTTTTAACGTAGGTTACAACTACAGCAAGTTGTGGTTTGGTTGCCAGTCAGTCAGTATAACATACTGGAATCTTAATGGGGACATCCTCTATGGTTTTATCCCCACATTATTTCTTAATTCATCCTTGGTATACTTCATGTACTTTGTTGCACTGTCTCTTATTTATTTCAATTTGTTTGTCTCTTGCACTTCCTCCATTCTCTTCTCTCAATATATCCATCCTTTCTTGACCCGTATTTTCGTTTCTCACTTTCTCTTGGGTAGGTTTTGCAGACATCCCCAGTGGGGCCTCCTGTCCCTACATTGTGAGAAGGGGTTTGTTGGGGACAGCTGCTGTACCGCTCCCTCAGAAGGAACAACTCCTGTGTGAAGAGACTGATTAGACCTCAGGTCCACCAAATCCAGGTACACTAGATCCGTGTTATATTTCATGTTCTCTTCATGCCACTGAAAACGGTCACCAAGTTAGTTCAATCAGCAGATAACTCCCTTTTTTTTGCTCATCAAAATGAAATGTATAACAGAATTTTTATTTAGATTCATGATAATTTGGTGAGGGAGAATATGATTCGTTTTAGTGGCTCATCCAAAAGCTGCACCTCTTCAACAATTGTTTCAGAAAATACTATAATACAATTAACAGTGTCCAAAGGCTTTTATAGTAGACTCTCAATGAATGTCTATTTATATAACATAAGTTATCTGAGGTGGCATGGGGGTAAAACATTCACATACAGAGATTCCCAGCAGCTGTGCCTATGGCTTGGCAGGGCACTCCAATGAACATGCTTGCCAGTGTTTGTGGATGGGAAGTTGGCGAGGAACCATGTCCTTGGCTCCGCAGCAGTACCTGCTGCTGGTTGGACGGTGCACTTTCTGCAGTGTTCTAGAAGGTGGGGAGGCCTGGCGAACCTCCCTGCGTTACACTGTCTTGCTGAAACCTCTTTCTGTCTTGTGAAAAGAAGCAGCTGGTGACCCGATGGCCAAATTTCAATATCCCCAAAATCTTGGCCACTCGCTCACTCACACTCGGTCACTCCAGCATGGTGGTGTTGCAGTGAAATTGGTGACCTGGTGAAATATGTGACAATTGTGTAGACAATCACATAATGTAAATTGTTGCAGTTTGTTTATTAGCAGAGTTCAACATAGAGGTTTTTAGGCCACGTATTTAAAGGCCTCCATGTAAGTTGTGTGAAGTCCACAAGATGGTATTAGAATGTGGTGTAAGTGTATCAGAGGAGTCTTGTGGTTGTCTACTCCAGGGGTTCTCAACCTGGGGGTCGCCAAATTATTTTTATATATATATTTGCAACTGAATGGCTACACCAGGAGTCTTCAACGTTTTCCAGGCCAAGGACCCCCTAGCTGAGAGAGAGATGAAGCAGGCCAGGCCCATCCACTACATATTGTATACAGTACAATTATTGTTTAGCAGTTTTTTCCTAGATTTCATAGATGGCGTCATATACTGTTTGAGTGCACTTCGATGTTGGATTCATGTTAATGTGTATGGAGTTTTCTGACTTTAACCACTTAAACTGTCAATACTTTGTAATAGTAAACATGACCTTTTACTCTCTACTTGGTCTGCTCTTTTGTCACACCAAACCTCTTTGCCGAGAATAGGCGATCTACAAGCTCACACCTTGCGATGTATTCTGAGCTTGTAGATCTTATATTTGTGGTTAAAGTTCTCAGAATAGGGATGCTAGTGGTTAATGTAAAAATAATAAAGTGTCCTGTCGCACAAACATTTGATGGCCCCCCTTTAGTAACACTGAGGACCCCCTGTTGAAGACCCCTGGTCTACACCCTCACCATCACAGTGGCCATGTGTTTAGAGTGTCTGCCCTGAGAATGGGAGGTCGGGGTTCGATCCCTGACCGGGTCATACCAAACACTGAAAAATGGGACCCAGTGGCCCTTTCTGAAACCAGTCCCTTGACTTGAAGTGTGCTCTCGGGAGGTTCCCTCGTCAGGAAGTGCCCCTCCAGCTGAATCAAGTTCCCTTGATTAGGGTGCTGGGTATAAAAAACTGTTTGGAAATACACTCGCCCTCCTTGTGCAGAAACAGGAAACAGACACCATTTGTTGCCATGGTTACCATCATGCAATTGTGTTACCTGTTATTTTGTTTGTACAGTTATATTGCATTGCATGGTGTATGTTTGTGTGACATGTGGATTTCATTAATATGGAAAAATGAAATACAGCGTGACTGTCAAAAATATATATGACATATCATATACATCCATGGTGTTTATAAATCATTGTTAAAAGTTGTTTTGTTTGTGTGGTTTTGTTTTATAGTTTTTCACGTGGGGTAAATAAAGAGCCCTTGTGAACATCAGTTAGAGCGTTGTCTATTCTGCATCAGATGAAGATTGTTTAGGAGGAGTTTATTTATCATTTATTTGTGGTGGAACTTACATTTGTAGGTCGCGGTTTCCATGCGGACAGAGAGCAGGGCTGCACAAGGCAATCAAGTCTAGATCGGCACAGACTCGCTCTTGAGGGCTTTATAAGCCACTTCCACTCAGAAAGGGGGCTTGCCTCCCTGCTTGGCACTCAGCATCAAAGGTTGGATTGTGGATAAGTCCCTGCGACATACTGTACTAGGCTACTAGTGTCATGTCGAGGGGATGTACTTGTACATCAAGCTGCCTCACACTACAGAAACAGGAGATGGGCTCCTGCCCTATGGGCCTCATGGCTCGGCAAGGCTTACTTACTACACCCTCCACAGGCAGGGCAACAATGGGGGGTGGGGGTTTGACAGGGACCACAATGGTGGGTGGGGACATGGACCTCAGGGTTACACATGGAATGCCTTCATGTACAGTATGATTTGTGCTGGTTCCCAACCTGGAATGCCTTCATGTTCAATATGATTTGTGCTGGTTCCCAACAGATCCAGAGATCAATCAGATCCGACTCTGGTACGTCACCAAAGGCACACGTTAAGTCACCAGCAACACTTTAAGATGCACTACACTGCCTAAACCTCTGCATCCGCTGCACTGATCCAGGAACTGTGGTCATGTCATGTAATCTGGCCAGCAAGACCAACTTTGACTAGTTGTGTCTGCACTGTTCCAGCTGCATGAAACGCCTCAAAGGGAAACTAGAAGAACTAATAATTGTGTTGAGTTTGTCTTCTGATGAGTTGTTATTTTGAATGCAATGACTTGACACCAACTCATATCTTTTAAGAGGTAGAGCTTAGATGTTTTGTTATATACCCGTATGTATAAGCTGATCCCAAATCCACATTTTCAAATGGGTTTAATTTTAGTTTTTCTGTTTTTTTTAGAGCCTATATCCCACAGATTTAGCCCATCGGTCTAGTTTTGCTATACTGAACTAAGTGGCTTAATTTTATGCTTTTGTTTAAATCAACCTGTTGCCAAGAAAATGAAATTGTTTTGTTGAGACTCATTATTTATGAACGCTTGAATGTGTTTGTGTGCAGAGCACGTCGTTTACAATAATTTGTAGTGTATTTGGTTTGTGTAGGGGCAGTGGATATGTGATGTCTTTGAACACGTATGTTATCGCTCTTACTGTTTCATGTGGGGAGAGAGGTACTGTAGACTAGCTAGAGACAGGGAAAGCATGCGTGTATGACTCAATCCAACGTCCCTTGGTTTCCGCTCCATGTATGGTGATCCATTCTGCCTTCTCTATGTTTCTCTCTATCCTCTCCTCCTTTGCTGTTCTCTCACTCTTGACACTCACAAGTACACACGACTTGGCTTTGCTCTGAATTTAATGTATTGCTCTGAATTGAATGACAACTAAATGTGTGAAGCTTTATTTTTGAATAGAGTATAGCTTTTTCATCTGTCTTTTGGACCAGATATAATATGTTTGAGTGATGTAATTATTATTATTTTAGTTTAGTTTAGTTCAGACAAGTTTGGCCAACATGCAGTGATTTGTAGATCAGTGTTAAATTGAAGTACATGCACTTTTGTGTGCAGACTAAGTGTCCTAATAATAATAAAACTGATTGTCAAGTTTCTCTTGGCAGCTGACACATTTTGAGCTATATATTTACAATTACATCTTTGCACTGCCATACTATTGGAACAGAGCAGCATCTTTGAAAGTGTCAAAGTTAAATGTTATATGATAGTTTATAAAGTTTGTTGTTTACTGACTATAGGTTGGGATATCATTTGAAGTAATGGGGAGTGGGGACAGTCATTACAGTCACTGATTTGATATGATGTCGTTGGCATTCGTCATGTTGACCTGGACCAACCCCCCACTTCTCCCATTAATTGCCTTCATGGGATTTGTAGTCCATCAGCGTGACTCGTCACACCACTGTGAATATCTTCCCCTGTTTAAAACTTGTTTGTGAATGTAGCTTCATGTTGGCAGAATAAAATGATTAGCTCGGAATTTGACTGACTCGTCTTTTTAAAAGTTTTGTCCGTTTTACTTTTTTTGTTACAAAGAGTTTTAGATATTCTCCATTTCATGTATTATATTTTCAACTGTTTCAGGCAGCTGATGACACACATAAGCACAGTTTAACTACTGACTGACAATGTAAACTAAATGATGATCAAGGTATTGTAATAATTTATGATTATGTTGGATTAATCAGAAGATTATCATTTCCATATATTTATTTTCTAACATCCTCTCCCTTTCTCTCTCCATCAAACATGTAATTGGGAAGATGTCACGGAATTGAGAAAGGAGTAGAGGACTTAACTCTCCCAGCCTGAGTGCCTGGTATATTTCATCTGGCACTTTCTCCTTGAAAGAAAGAAATATGGTTTGGAACATAACTGGGACTCTGGGGTAACAAATGGCCCCGGTGCCTCCTAAAAAGCCTGCGTTTGGAGCGGCGGGTTTTAGAAGACTTAAGCCCCCCCACATCCAGTTCAGGAAACATTGGGCCTTCTGCTCTTCCTCTTCGACAACTGCACTTTGTCACAGCCACTGTGTTCTAATATATTGTATGCTTCACATACGCGCGCGCACACTTGCGCCTGTGCCTTGTCCTTTTCTTCCCCTCCTCCTGCAATCCCCTCTGACAGTGATGTAGAGTCCTGAGAATGGGGAAACACCTTCCAAGGACCAAACATGCACATACACGGAACACGCACACAAGGGAACACTAATGCACTGTTCCTCAGTGCAAGTTGAATGGGGAGGCACCCACGCTGCGTGGAGCGTTGTTTTGGATAGCACCGTTTCTCCATATTAACGGTAAGGCATGAAAGAAATCCATTCCTTTTTAAGGGGTTGGTATTGGAGCTGGCAAAGCATTCATATAGTGAGGACATGCTGATTCTTATCTCAATAATTGAACACTTGCGCTCGGGTATGAAATACGGAAAAGCTACATTTTAATTATTTTACACATATGCTTGGGCATAGAGTTTGGTTACAGAAGGCCCAAAAGGCAGATGTGACTAACGGGTCATTATCAATTATAATACATGGTGTGTATATATTTGTTTTCCTTTTTACATCATAGAGACCTTGAGAGTCACATGGATTTCGGACAGCTCAATATAATCCCAATTGTGCTTAGAAACGTGCAGGATTGAACAGACCTTCAATTCCCTGCTCAAAGAAATGAATACTCATGTCTCTTCAGACACTGCAGCTCACACAGTAATTTAATCCCTTCATGGTTTTCGGAGAATAACCATGATTTAGGCTGGAATTATGATCGGCCCCAGTTAATGATAGTTAATGTCTGTCCTCACTGTGCTTCTGTGACCATAGTGTTTCTTGAATACAGTTTAACATTAAGTTTGATAGCTGATCTTTATAATGTAGCATTGCTGTTGCCTGAGAAAGTCAAATTAGTACTTTTTAAATATAAATTTCACTCGAGACTAGAGCATGAAAGGAAAGGCCAGATGGTGATCAATGATGTTAAGACAGATTAATAAGTGGCTGTCTTTTACAGACACAAATGTTTACATCCTATTTAGGTTTATGTTATAGAGCTGCACAATCTGAACAAAAATATATCATTGTCCACAGAATGTCACTTTGCTCTTCAAATGCATCTTGAGATGCAAGGGGCTGGGTATAGTATTTTGTCTCGTTCCTATGGCAGACAGTGGTTTTCACAAACCTGTGCATAACAGAGTAACCGTTGACACTAAATGGAATTACAGTGACTTTCTGAATTTCTTTCTTATATATTTTTTCATTTGGTTTACAACATTATATCCCCCCCAGCATAAATACAAGTGCTTTACTGATCTCTTTCTCTGTCACGTCATTGTGTACTGTATACTGTCAGTTTCCACAACAACAACACACACACACACACACACAATAAAACAAACTGAATTTAATTTATTCATTTTATCATTTGATTCGTCAAACACACCTGCCTTATATGCATTTGTGTTGATGGCCTGCCCTAGACTGTCACATTGATCCTGACTAAGGCCTGTGCTCTCTTTCCAACAATTCTTTGGAAACCTTATGATTTATTACTGCACCTGTCACACTATTTAGCTTAAGATTAGTTAAGGGCACCATCAACTATTCTGTTTTTGTAAATCCTCTCACTCATATCAGCAAAATATCAAAATATGCCAGGGAAGGTTTAGACAATGATAACTAATAATGCCTTCCAGCATAGACGCTGGGTGGAGAGAATAAGACTCTCCATACAAAGTGAAGCCAGCAGTCCATTAGAACAGAATGCTAACAGTCTGCTGAACTCTGGGAAATGTCAGGACATTGTCAGTGCTCTTCTGAGACACAGGGGCCAGCTGACCAATAGGCAATAGCAGAAGCGTCCTAAATCCCCTACTTGATTGGTTCGGTCCAAAGCTCTTCGCGTGTCTATCTCAAAGGCAAACACTGTTCAAAGAAAATATTTAAAACCACGATGTAAGTTAAGCCATAAATATATTTTCGATTAACGTCAAGATGCATGTTTGGAGGCTTGGCAGAGGCTAATCGTTTGGAAGGCCATGGGGGCCCTGGCAGGCCAGCTTTATATCCAGGGAGCCTGTTGTATGTCAGCCCCTCATTGGTGTATTATTATGACCAAGTCCTCCATGTGAACATGCATAATGCCCTATAGCCAGAAAGAGAAACCATGATTGATCAAATATTATATTGGAATTTAGGTAGTTTCATTTGTATCATTTGTATTTGTATTTGTGTTCATACTTGACTTTTCTTCCTTGTGACATGTTGGTCATGTGCTATGCTAACGTAAGAATGGCCTCATTATACTAATAAAGCATCTTTTGATTTGGAATTCAAAAGACCAGAAGGTCCCACGATCCTATGGTCCTCCCTGAACTTTAAATAGAAACATAAAAAAGAGTCCAAGCTGGAAATGTGTTTCCCCCTCACAGCAGGAGGAGACGAGGAACAAGAGACTGATTTATCCATCACCTGATTTGCGGAGTTTCAACATGGGATGAAATCAGGTACAGTATGATCTAAAAACTATGGCTCAACTCAACTCAACTATCAAATTATTATTTTCAATGTGAATTAGTTACACAGATACGCTGGTTAGATAGTGCACCCACCTTAGTACCATCAATGCAAATGTTTTCAGCATGATGGCCTGAATGGAAATTTCAAAATGGGAAACCTTAGCTCTAGTCTAATGAAAACACCATGCTCTTTTCCAGTCTGCTGTACAAATATGGGTAGCACATGGCATTTCTGTGCACCATGCATGTTTTCCTCAGAGCTGTAGCCATTGCCAACTTTGTCCACGTAATTCTTTTTTAAACTTTTGCTTTCCTGTCCGTAGTAGCCACCTTTCTGCTTTTGTTTAACACAACTGAACATCTGTTACGCATGACAAAGTTTGTCAACGCCAGTCACCTTTCCCCGGAAACAACTTTGATTGGTCGTTTACACGGTTTGCTCGTACACACATACGCAGACACATTTCTAAAGGAACTTCCTGTTTATGATCAGCTGTGTCCCAGAGTATCCTGACTGCCAGCCGTTTGCAGACCCTGGCCCCTCAGCCGTAACCCACAACACCGCCCCCCCGGGGGGCCGTCGGGGAGAAAATGCGGTGCTCCGCCCTGGTGGCCCTGCTCTCAGGGGTCGTGCTGTATCTGGCCGTGGGAGCACTGGTTTTCCGCACCCTGGAGGCCCCTCAGGAGAATAAGGCCTTCGAGTTGCTGCATGACGCCATTGACGTCTTCCGCCTGAACCATTCCTGCGTCAGTGAGCAGGAATTCAACACTTTCGTAAGGGTATGGAGTATGGACAGACACACAGGCCGAGTAGCCATACGCACAATTTCTCGTGAATATAGCAATTATATATTTACACCTGTGATTTCTCATTTTTGTCTGTTTACGATAGTTTTCTTTAAATTATGATAATTTTAAGTCTCCGGTATGATAATTGAAAATGTCCCACCTGGCAACATTGCCCTGCATAATACCCTTTGTCAAGTCCCGCCCGTGGTTCTGTCCTTCTTCGCACCCATTGATTGCCGTTTTGTGGTTGGCCAAAAATCCTTTCTCTCCATCCACTACCATTGGAATAATGTGTTTTTCAGTTGCTTTGATTGATTGATTGATTTATTAACAGTTTGCAGAATTACTGCAGTACATTTCAAGTACAACAACTGTTAACTGTGAGTGGACGACACCATAAAACATTACACTTGTTTACAACAGGGCCCACCATTTTCAATGAATCAATCATATTGTCATAAACTTGGTGTCAGTAAAAGTAACATTACAGGTGCAACATGGTGACTGGTCATATCTGGGTTTGTTTTAGCAAATTCAACATAAACAAGGCGGAACCAGGGTGGAACAAGGCAGAAAGAGCATTCTGAAGGCTAACATATGGTGAATTGTCATTGTAACTTTGTTTCTCTCCAGACAGTAATGTCTGCGGTTGGGTCAGGCCTGGATGCCGCCAGTAACCCTGCTAATTTCACCAGTCGCTGGGACCTGGTTTCTGCCTTCTTCTTCTGTGGTACCATCATCACAACCATCGGTAGGTAGCCTAGCTAAATTACAGTTTGAACCTCCAGCAGAACTCCAGATGCATCAATGATTATTTTTAACACAGCTGGTCGCCGGATGTTGTTCAGTTGAATGATGGGTGAAATTGAATTCAAGGGCCTCCTTAATAGCTGACCTTTGACCTATTCTTGTAATGTTATGTATTATAATGAAAATTAAAAAAGAGTTTTATTACAAAACATATTTTTCAATAATTTGATGAATTTGTACTTCTGAACATTTTCTCCTAGAATGGAAAAAACGTATCTGTGAGGTCATCGAGGGATAGAATCAGATGGGTTAACGACTGATTTGGTGGACCAATAAAGTGTTAGGTTATGCATTGCATTATATATATGACAAAACTTCTTCTATTCAATATAATAAAATGAAAATGAATATTTGTGCCAATTGATTCCTCCCCAGTCCCACACACGTCTGTGTATTTGTCACGGCTGTTGTATCCTACTGGCTCACCTGCCAGTGAGGAGCCCCCACCGGGAGGACGTAGAGCCTTCGTTCTTCTCCTCCCACCCAACACTCCCCGCAGACAGATGCCGCCCAACCCTGTAGCAGTATACGGGTATACTGTAGACTCTCGACAGAGCAGGTTGCACCGTGTCCGTGGTGGATCTGAACCCCAGAATCTGCAGTGGTGGGCAGCTACTTTACCACTGCGCCACCCGAGCTCCCAATCAATCAATGCATTTCTTAATGGTCTTAATGGCCTCTGTTTCTCTGTTGACAGGCTTTGGGAACCTTTCCCCTTGTACGTCGTACGGCCAGCTGTTCTGTGTGTGTTACGCTCTGGTGGGCATCCCCATGTTTGGCATACTGCTGGCAGGTGTGGGCGACCACATGGGCACGGTGCTGAGGAGAGCTGTGGCCAAAGTTGAGACCATCTTTCTGGTGAGAATGGTCGACTGGGCTTACACTTTGTCTGCTCAAATAAGTCCAGTTTGTATTTTATGCTAATGTGTTAAACAGCCATGTTGTACGACAAAACTGTTGTATTTCAAACTGAAAAAACAAAAAAAACACTGCTTTTGTCATATAATAGTAGAATGTTGAAAATATTTAGCTTTTTACTTTCCTCATTATGACAACGTATGACAAAGTAAAATTTCGTTTAATAATTTCCCATTTAGACCGGAAGCCAATTTTTTTTTTAAGGATTCTAAATCCTAACCTACATTTTCAGGATGTTTTTAATTATTCATAGAATTGATGACAATTCCTGTTGCTATCGAAAATGACACGGATTCTTTCCCGGTTATAAAAGGTATAACAACGTATAGGCTTTCCTGATCTAAAAGGTTAAGGAATTCACTGAATTGTCATGACATTATCTGATAGGAATTTGTTCCTATCAGACAGTGTTTTTATTCTCTCACTCTCTCTCTCTCTCTCTCTCTCTCTCTCTCTCTCTCTTCACTCAGAAACGCGAGGTCAGCCCCACTATGGTGCGTGTGATTTCAGCCGTTCTGTCCATCCTGATCGGCTGCATCATCTTCCTGGCTGTGCCAACGTTGGTGTTCCATGAAGTGGAGGACTGGACATTTCTCGAGGCGCTCTATTGTGTTGTTATGACTCTTACTACTATCGGCTTTGGTGACTTTGTACCAGGCGAGATCACACACACACACACACACACACACACACACACACACACACACACACACAGGTGTTACATTGCTGTACATTGCTTATGCTTTATTTCTTTATTTCCAATAATTCAGTGTGTCTATCCACTGATTGTGTCTGCAGTTGGTGATAGAGAGGCTGATGTGCTCTTCAAGCCCTTGGTGTTGTTGTGGATAGTGTTTGGTCTGTCCTACTTCGCGTCCATCCTCACTATGATAGGGAACTGGCTGAAAGTGCTGTCCAAGAGGACCCGCACTGAGGTGAGAGACTCTCCACACTACAGCCAGCAACAGCACATGCACCTTCTAGGATGTACGTTATATACCACCCAGTAACAGATAAAGGACATTAATGACCAAAAAAAATACATCTATCCCTGCGACATACTGGCGTCCTGTCCAGGGGTGTACTTGTACATCAAGCTGCCTCATGCTACAGAAAGAGAGATAGGCTTCTGCACTATGGGCCTCATGCTTATAGTATCTATCTATGTATCTGTCTGTCCATCCATCCATCTCTATCTCTCTACATGTCATCCCAAACAGATGGAGGAGTTGGCGGAGGAGTTGGCTGCCCATGCGACAGACTGGACCCAGAACATCCAGAACATGTCGATGGACTTCCGTATTCCCAATCCCTTGGAGTTCAATGACCCCTTCCTCCTGCAGCGCCGGCGCTGGAAACGCAGCGAGCGCCGCCGCCTCCGCCGGGGAGCCCAAGCAACCCTGGGATACCGGGCTCAGAGAGGGTCCCAGAACGGACACCTGCCCAACCGCTGGGCCAGCCTTTCACGCTCCATGAACCGGTTGGAGGTCCACCCCCTGGCACACCCCCTGGCTGCTGAGAGCGTATTGATGGCCAGGCCAAGACTTAAGGGCATCGGAGGCACCACGGTGCCAAGGGTCGGGCCCGGATCCGGAGTTGATCCCAGGCTGTTTGCTCGCTCGCTTTCCCTCCCTGTGGCCCACTCCACCTGCGAGCTGGACTCACCAGATGCAGCCACACACAGGTCTTGCTCTGGCTCCGAGTCTCTGTATGACTCCACATCCTCCTCTTTTTCCTCTGCTTCCTCCTTGGCACAGCACATGTTCAAGCCCAGTGAGGCAGTCAGCAGCATGGAGCGGGTCCTCCAGAACAGCGGCACAGAGCCAGCAGAGAGGCCCTTAGACACACATGTCACGCCAGATGGAGGAGACCTGCACACAGAGATGCATCTGAAAGAGGAGACGCCGGTGTTTGAGGAAGGAGACGTGCACAGACACACACCTTCCACTCCACCTCTCCTACCCTCTTCCTCTCCTCCCCAAATGCCGCCTCCTCCTCCCCCTCCTTCTCTGACTCCTCCTCTTCCTTCTCCGAGCTGCCAGCTCTTGGATTTCTTCGGGGAGAACTTTGCGTACATCGATGAGTCGTCAGACACTCTGAGCGAACCCGTGCAGGCAGGGACACACGAGGAGGTGACGAGGAGAAGGCCTCGCAAGCCAAAGCGGAAGAGCATGAGGAGGCAGCTCCCACACAGGTGGAGCCCTGTTGAGGACAGGAGGAGGCTCGACAGTAAGAATGAGCCACCATCCAATCCCCCCACGCCACCTCCATACTCCTCACTATGAGGAGGGCCTCAACCCTGCCTAACAACAGAGAATCACACTGATACAACTCATTCCCCTTAGAGCACAATCTACCAAAGTGAATCTTTACATGTGGCATAGGATGGGGATTACTGGAGAGAACACATCATTGTTGAACAGTAAAATCCTTACAGGTCCATTTGGGTCAATTTGTACACTCAGAGTTGATGATTCTACTGTGTAGGCTTTGCATGTGGTTCATAATTAGGCTATGGGCTGCGTAATGCCTAGGGCAAAAAGCCATATAATCGTGACTGGGCCTAAAATTTCACACTCTTACCAAAATCCAACAAAACATAGGTTTTGCTGTTTGACAGCTTTGATCAGCTGCTTTAAAAAGACAAAATTGGCACACAAAAAAAAGAACAAACAAGAAAAACTTCCAAAGCAGCCCCATCTGACTTAGGTAACAAGGTCATGCCAAGCCCTAACTGGACCCTGCTAAAGCCCGTTTGGGGTATCATTGGGCCCTACAGAGGATCAACTAAGCATGTCGTTGCTCTGACACAGATATTTTGTCAGCAGAGAAAGGATTTTCATAGGACAACCTGTTGTTTAATCCCTTTGTTATTCTACCTTTCCAATTACTCTCCTTTCTATAATGTGTCTAGGAATGGAGAAATTATGAATGTGCTTTATACATCCTGCAAACTTTGCCACTAGTTCCGGGTGCCTGACACAGTGCCCTGCATGCCAGCCTCATCCTTCTCTCTCTGGCTGTGTCTGTGACCTGTGGTAGGCGTAGACTAGAACAAGGGTTCTCAACGTTTTTGCCTGGGGACCCCTGAAAATGCTATGGCCATGTCTCACGACCCCTGCCCCTCCCCACCACCAATACAAATTGACCGCTACAATAACCTTAACCGCTACAATACGTAACAAATAAATACTGAAACCAGATATAATCATTAAGGAAAGTTTATGCATGCACTTTGTGTACTATGTAAACTCCAAATTAACATTGTCCAGCCATTCAGTTGCATTTTTTTATATATAATTTGGGGAGCCCCCAAAATAAATTTATTTTAGATAATTGCAATAATCTTTTGCATAATTGTCATTGTCTGTTGAATATCTTTATTATAGGCTACTGTGCATGTTCACACCATGTATAGCCTACTGCTACTTTACATTATTCAAGACCATCTTCTAAATTATTTGGAAGAAATAGTCTAGGCAATTCAAATACTTTTAGTTACTCCACTGCGCCCTCTACCGATATTGCCAAGAGAAAATCTCATAGAAAAGATTTTTCCTTTGGGTGAAAAAAAACAACCTTTTGGGTTACGATTTGTAACCCATTTTTCACCCCTGTGTCAATCATCTAATGTGATCCTGGGCTCTACACACCCTCCATCAACCTAGTCCCCATATATGGGGGACAAGGGGAGAGCAACGGACTTGAACTCATGCTTCCTTCATGCATGAGTGTCCAAGTTGCTCCTTTACACCTGACAGGGGGGAGTTCCCCTGGTTGGACGTAGCGCGTGGAAGGTACACGTTATTCCAACCAGTTCCTTTCCCCTCCATCAGGCGCCCCGGCTGGCCAGGGGGATTTTTGAGCATTTGAAAAAACGACATAGTTCATGGTTTCGGACGGCACTATAGTATGTCGTTTTTCATGATTTTTGTCATGTGCCCCCAGTGTCCACCCAGACAGTGTCCCCCCACCCCCAGACAGGGTCCCCCCAGTGTCCCCACCCAGACAGTGTCATACTATAGTATGCCGTCCGAAACCATGAACTATAGTATGTCATTTTTCATGATTTGAGGATTTAAAAAAATGATGAAAATCATGAAAAAACGTGATGATTTTTGTCATGTCCCCCCATGAGTGCCCCCCCCAGACAGTGTTCCCCCAAACAGTGCCCCTGTGTCCCCCCAGTGTCCCACCAGACAGTGTCGCCATAGTGTTCCCCCAGTGCCCAGTGTCGTTTTTCATGATTTTTGAGGATTAAAAAAATTATGAAAATCACGAAAAAACGACATACTATAGTTCATGGTTTTGGATTAGCATACTATAGTATGTCGTTTTTTATGATTTTAATTTTTTTTAAACCATGAAACACAAGATACTATAGTGTTGTTAAATGCTTTTATTTGCCATGTTTTAGCGCCTTCTGCAGGCTGACAAGGGAATGTAACCTTATTTTCTGTCTTTGATTAGTAGAGCTCATCATCACCTCAGGTCAATCAAGAGTGCATTAGCTGCACCTTTAGCACTAATCAACCACGCCTTGTCAATTTAGAGAGAAAACAAGAATTGATGACATCAATTAATTACCAGCTGCTGCTGCATTGGCTGAGAGGTGGCTAGAGGCAAAAAGTGTGTGGTTGCCTCGAGACGAGGCAGCCAATTGGGACGATAGGTTGTCACTCAGTACAGCCAGGGCTCCAGACTAACTTTTTTCACCACCGTCTCGGAACCGTCCCAAAATACAATTTGAACCGTCCCGAAGTAAATGTATACCGTCCCGGGGGAAAAAAAGTACAAAAAAGCACCACTCAAATTGTGAAATGAATAACTGTATTCCTATTGTAATAGAAATACAATTAAGCCAAACAATATTTGTTTGGCTTCATGTTTCTTCTGTAGATACACTGATTTAGTCAAAATGCTCCCAGATGAAAAATAGGGCTTTGTTAAAAATGTTAATCGAATTAATCAGAGGCTTTGTAATTAATTAATCTAAATTAATCATATTTTAATCGCATATCAATATTTGACCTGAGAACAGTGATATTTATTTTCAAATGGATTTTGTTATTTTGGTGTAGCCTACCAGTGAATCAATGAATAGTGACTACAGTAGCTTATAAAACTTTGGTGTAGGCTACTTGATCAAGACCAACAGATAACGTGCAGCAATGCAGGTATAAGAATACTCAAATGTCTATTACATGGTTGGCATGAGAAAACAAATAAAAACAACTTTATTAGGGGGAATACTAAGACGAAGGATCAATAAATAATAATAATAATAAATGCAATCAATAAAAACTGTGGAATGAGAGCGTTTTGGGGTGTGCATTCCACAGTGTTGGGGCAGAAATTCCAGAACAATCTGAGCATTAGAAAACATCTGTTGCTTCAGAGGATATATACTTATTTAATGTCGATGCCAGCGAGTGCAGTTATACTTTCATCCGACGGAGCATTTGTCCGAACGACAACCTACCTCCTCCCTCACCCTAACCCTAACCTCCCCCGGGGCAGACACCTAAACCTAACCGCAACCCTCTCCCGACCCGCAGCGCACCTCAGAGCATTGCTCCTTGCTCTGTCGGATGATAGTATGCCTCCCGATGCCAGCTAGCAAGCCTAGCATGGAAGCTAACGTTAAACGTTGGTGTAGTACTGTAGCCCCATGTCCATATGGAACCTTTCTGTGGCACACAACCATGGTTTTATGCACGCTTCCAACCGATAGTTTTTCAATCTAAATGTCCCATCCACGGGGCAAAAGCAATATAATTCCTATGATTCAGTTGGATGAATGTATAGTGTGTGCGTTGTTGTTGCTGTTGTCAACTGTCTGACACGGCAAATTCTCATGCTGCTCATCGCTGCACACAAAATGCGCATTTTCAGTGTAAAAACTCCTCTCATCCTGAAACCGTTCCGAATGAGATACATTTACGTCCCAAATAGATATTTTACAGTCCCCGGGACGTCGGGACGCCGTTAATCTCGAGCCCTGAGTACAGCCAATGAGAAACATCAGCACCGCAGAGAGAACATTGACCAGCTGTGCTTACACAGCAGCTAGTAAAAAGGACTGCACTCACAATGGCTGCGGTTACATGAGGGCTTTTTCATTCAGAATGAAAACTTCAGAATGAATTAATTCAGAAGTAATGTTTTTTGCTGCGTGTTTACATGGGAAAGGTCATTCCGAATGAGTGTTTACATGGACAATACTTTTAAATCCCATTATTTCATTCCACATCAGGTTTGGGGCTGGGAAGGCTTCTGATTGGATAGGGGGCGGGCGGATATGTTTACGTCCAGTGGTGGAAAGTACATTTACTTTAGTACTAAAGTACAATTTTGAGGTATTTCTACTTTACTTTCCAATTGTTACTTTTACTACACTACATTTCAGTAAAACAAAATAATAATAATAGAAAAACACTTTTATGCCGTATTACTTTATATTTGATGTATCCTATGTAGCCTATGAGAGGTTTCTAATATAATTTCTTAATATAATTAATCGCAAAACAAGAGCATAATATAGCCATACCAATTACATGGAAACAAGCATGCACAGAAATCCAGAATGAACTTTTAATAGGATTTAACTTTTATTCTGAATGAAAAGGGGATTCAACTGTCCATGTAAACGTAGCCACTGACTGTGTTTGGACCTCACAGAAGCTTTGTTTGTGGGTACTTTTGTAATGTTTATATATTTATGCTTATAAAAAAGAGACAATTCATGTGACTGTATTTCATCATGCTTTTGTTAGATTAAAAACATTTGCAGTTTATTGATGCTAGATAAATCAATCTTTGTATTTTGCATTGCTATCATAGTACATTGCATTTCATGTTTCTTTTTTCTGTAATTACAATTTCACACTTATTCTTTATTAAATGTACATTTACATTCAAATGAGTGAAGACGAATGTTTGTGGTATCTGTTGATGCGTACACATACACGTGCTCAGGTGCCAGAATAATAGTATCTTGTCAAAAACGATGAGCATTTTTTGAGCATTTGAAAAAAAGATGAAATCACGAAGAAACGGCATGCTATAGATCATGGTTTCGGACGGCATACTATAGTATGTTGTTTTTGAAATTTGAAAGCACTATAGGCTATTTCTAAAACTATGAAACATTTCAAATATTCCTTTTCAGGCATGTCCACCGTAAGATGAACCTATAAGTAGGCTAGAATGGGGTTGCTAGGTGTAAGTATGTAGGCTTCTCTGTTGTTAGCAAAACATGCTAATGTTTCTCATCCTCCGCAACACCCATTCTCATACACCGCTATACTTTTAAGTATGTTGCGGTAGAGAACGTCATCATTTTGCACCATGGGCTATAGCACATATCGTACGGCACGCCGTTTTTCATCATTTTTGAGGATTTGAAAAAAAAAAAAAAACATGGGTTATAGCCCATAATTTTTTGAATTTTTGAAAAAAAAATGTAACCTCGTTTTTCATCATTTTTGAACATGGGCTATAGCCCATACCGTACGGCATACTATAGCATGCCGTTTTTCATTATTTTTGAGGATTTGAAAAAAAAAATAAAAAAAAATAAACATGGGTTATAACCCATCGTTTTTTTTAATTTTTGAAAAAAAAATGTAACCTCGTTTTTCATCATTTTTGAACATGGGCTATAGCCCATACCGTACGGCATACTATAGCACGCCGTTTTTCATCATTTTTGAGGATTTGAAAAAAAAAAAAAAAACATGGGTTATAGCCCACCGTTTTTAGAATTTTTGATATTCATTTTTAACCTCGTTTGTCATCATTTTTGACCATGGGCTTTAGCCCATATCGTACGGCATACTACAGCACGCCGTTTTTCATCATTTTTGAGGATTTGAAAAAAATGAAGAAAAAAAACATGGGTTATAGCCCATCGTTTTTTGAATTTTTGAAAAAAAAATGTTACCTCGTTTTTCATCATTTTTGAACATGGTCTATAGCTCATACCGTACGGCATACTATAGCACGCCGTTTTTCATCATTTTTGAGGATTTGAAAAAAAAACAAAAAAACATGGGTTATAGCCCATCGTTTTTTGAATTAATTTTTTTAACCTTGTTTTTCATAATATTTGACCATCCCACTGAGCAATAGCCGGCTATTAGACGTGCATCTAAAAATTGGATAAAAAACGTCTAAAAATAGACGTCTAAAAAACGTCTAAAAATAGACGTCTAAAAAACGTCTAAGAATAGACGTCTAAAACACGTCTATTTTTAGACGTGTTTTAGACGTCTATTCTTAGATGTTTTTTATCCCATTTTTAGACGCTCGTCTAATAGCCCATATCG